>NC_038256.2:9214301-9276671 GCF_000004515.6 Glycine max | reverse complement strand
TTGCGTAGCCGCTCTTGGTGCTCAGAAAATCCCAAAAACAAATCCCTCTTATTACTAGCTATTTTGAATTCTTTAGTTCCTGAATGTACAACTTCAAATTGTTGCTCGTTCCCCTCTTTGTTTTCTGCAAAAAATAAAATCAATATCAAAGAAAACATGGAGAGAATTGTCATGGCTATTATTACTCGAACCAGAAGGAATAACATCTAAACAAGTCATTTTATTCTTAGAATGTGAAAACTTTGCATATTTATGGAGAACATGGGGTATGGAGGCACGTAAGCATGTGAATACCACAAGTCATTTTCTCCAATTCAAGGGCTTGATTAATTGCTCTAGGAAAAAAGCATACATCTAGTATATTGTTTGGTTTGCAGCGGTTTGGAGCATTTGGCAGAATAGAAATTTTGGTTTACGTTGGGTTGACCATGTTCACTGGTTAACCTATTGTCACTTATACTCTTATTTATGCTTGAAGATAACACCTATCAGTAGATCCTCATATTAGTCCTTGAGATAGTAAGTATTAATAATTGTTTTAGTTTCTGACTTTTTTAAATACTCTTTTAGTTTGATACCTAATATTCATTAAGTACTCAAACTCGAAGGCTTAGGTCATTTGAATTCTCAAATTTTCCCCAAGTGATTTGTTTTGAGTTTTGACTTTGAGTTGTTGCATTGTGTGTTGGAGAGTCCCAGTCCCAGTCTCAGGATTATTTTGGAGAGTGCGACTACTATGTGATGCACTGGATGTCCACCATCATTTTAGGAACTTTTAGGAATAATTGGGAAGCGGTAAGTTTATTTCAAACAAAATCGATTTATTTATAATTTGTATTACATTATTAACTTATTATGATTTATTTCATCATGCAGTATTTTAACGATCCTAGACCATTGGAGCCAGAGAGATTAAAAGCATTGCGGATTCAGTGGGCACAGTTTTATCTCCGAGATAGAGATCAGGCCTAGGATTTAGGGACATTATCTTTAGCTTTAGTTTACTTTGGTTTAACATTTTTTACATTTTCTATGTAACATGAACATTGAATTCATTTGATGATTATTCTTTATGATAAATCAATTATTTGATGTTTATTATCATTAAAACTGCTTGAAAGCAAAATAAAATGTTTATTTGCTGTGAATTGAGTCTGAAATTGCATTTGACAGATACAATTTTGGGTTTACTGTAAAAACAGAAAGTATATATAAAAAAAATACTTGAAAACAACATCGGTTATTAACAAAAACCGATGTTAATATCATAAACAACATCGGTTATTTACAAAAACCGATGTCGATATGAACCTTAACATCGGTTGTAATAGAAAACCGATGTTAACGTTTGTATATTAACATCGGTTATTTGTGTATAACCGATGTCAGCGTTTGTATTTTAACATCGGTTATCTGTAGATAACCGATGTCAACTCTTGTACATTAACATCGGGTATTTAGAGAACCGATGTTGTCATATATATGTTAACATCGGTTTTAACATTGATACATTCAACATTGACACTTTCAACATCGGTTTTAGAACCGATGTAGAATGTTCTAAATAACCGATGTTGAAAGTGTATTTTCTAATAGTGGTAGTTTTCCATGTTTTCTTTTTCTATCTAAAATATAATTTTGGTTTTTTTTTCGTGTGTATATATTACACATGTTCTCTACTAGAACAATCTTGTTTGAGTAAGATAAAATCAGTATGAAAAAAATAGCTTTCCCTTTGAGTATTTAATATAACGACATATTTAGAACTCAAACTCGAAATCTCTAGTTAAGTTAGAATAACTTCACACTAGTTGATTGACACTCTGGGAGATTTTGGTTATTCATTTAATTTTTTTATTTTAGTTTGTTATTTTTTTTATTTTAGCCCTTTAAAATATTTTTGTTAAACTAAGTTGATCTTTTCATCGGTTTACCACACTAATTTGGTATATTATATATAAATTAAATTATTAAATACAAAATATTATAATTTTTTGCTAATTATTATAGTTTTTTAAATTACTAAATTAAATTACCCATTTTTTCTTTTATTAGCTATTATTTCTATTTTTATTCTATTTATATTTTCTTATGTTAATAATATAATATTTTATTTCAGTCTAAAATAAAAATATTGTATTAGCATTGAAATCATTTATTTTTTTTATAAAATATTATTGCAATTTGGTTTCTTTGTAAGACATTTGGTCATTATATATTTACATAACTTTAGGTGAAAACAAGTTATTGTTTAAAAAATTGTTTTTTAAAAAGTATAAAGTAATTAAAAAAATTTAGACTAAATTGATCCAACCAACCTCGTCTATTTATGATTATATTAGTTTGGTTAGGATTTATCAATAAAATTGCACAAATCTAACCCAATTCAACATGTGGAGTTTTGATCGTGTTGGGTAACCTGACGTGTTTAGTCAAACATGAACCTTGAACACCTCTATCTAGAAGAATCATTTTGATCTCACACATATACTTTAAGGGATGAAAATATATTTTTTTAAAATTTAGATGTTTAAACTAAAACAAAAATTTCAAATGATAGACCCAAATTTTATTTTAACCTTTTTTTCCCTTTGACAAAGTCAATATACAACCACTATTATAAATGTGATGGTTAGTAACATCTTTTTATTTAGCACTTAATAAAAATGTGATTAAAAACTTTTGAAAACATTTGAAAAATGTTACAATATTATGAATAATAATAATAATAATAATAATAATAATAATAATAATAATAATAATAATTATTATTATTATTATTATTATTATTATTATTATTATTATTATTATTATTATTATTATTATGTTTTTGCAAAATTTATCAAATGTTGCGTATAGTTTATATTGTTAAAGCCTTTTTGTGACATTTTTAGGCTTTACCCACATTAACTATATATAACATTTGATAAAATATCGCAAAAACATCTTAGTAACATTTATTCATAATTTGACAACATTTTTTGAATGTGACCAAAGGATTTTAACAATATTTTTATTAAGTGTTAGACAAAAAATGTTACTAAAAGTCACATATATAGTAGTGAACTCCAAATTCAACTTCGAATTATTATTGAGAAATTTTGCTCAAATTATAAATGAGATAACACCAATCAAATTTAAATAGAATCTAAAAGAGCATATTATAAAAGTAATTTCACCTAATTATTTGAGTGATGTATCAATGAAAATATAAATTTAATTGAATCAATGATATATCTATTAATCATGGAATATCTTTAATTTTTATTTTATTATTACATTCAAGCTATGTAACTTTTATCGAAAAATCTAATAAAAAACCACATCTTATTGACAAATCTTGTTCATACTTTAAATGAGATAGCGTAAATCAATTACTAGTTTATATCGAATCTACAAACACTACAAAAAAAAAAGTTTCCGATGGATTAATTCCCATGGATAAAATTCCGTCGGAAATATTGGACTTTCAGACGGATTTTTTCGAAGGATTAAATTCCGTCATAAAGTTTTGAATTCTGACGGATTTTACTTTCCATTATCCCTAATTAAAAGACCCCAACCCTAGCCCTCTATTTTTTCACTTTGCGATATTCCTCTCCGTGCCTCAATCTTGTGGCTGTGACCATCGTGCCTCCATTGCGCCTTCACTGTCTGCCTACGCCATCAGCAGGTAAGCCCATAACACTCTCACCCTCTCTCTATTGTTGACATTGTTGCTTTCAAAATGTTGCGCGCTTGGATGATTTTATGTCGTTTAGTCAATAGTGTGTGATTTGTTGGTTGAAGTTGAACATGAGAGCTCATGCTTGGTGTTGATTGCTTGGATGATTTTTTTGTGCATAAAGCTGAAAACATTTTGCTTATTTTTGTTTTGAATTTGTTATGTAAAAAAAATGGTACGTTGGTGGTTTAGGTCACAGTGGTTGGTGGTGGTTTGGTTGGTGATGGTGGTTTGGCTCGCAGGTGGTTGGTGGCAGTTTTGTTGGTGGTGGTGGTTTGGGTTGTGGGTGGTTGATGGCGGTTTGGTTGGTGATGGTGCTAGTGCTTTGGTCTGTCTTGGGTGGTTTGGGTCGCGGGTGTAAAAATTCTTAAGGGGTTTCCTAGACTATCAATGATAGGAAACAACATGATCTTTAAACCTATGGTTCTCACAAACAATCAATAAACAACAATAGATAATGATGTGTACCTTTCTCCATAGGAAGATTTATACCTTTCTCTTCAGGAACTTCTCTCCCGTGCACTTTGATTTCCTTGAAAGAGGAGAGAAATAAGATTTCACTTCCTTAGGCCTTTCTTTTCTGCCTCTCTCCGTTCGTGATGACTATGGGTGAGAAAGAACACTTTCTGGTCAGGAAGGGGACCTTTTATAACCACCACTCCCATCAAGTAGCAGTTAGTTCTAGAAACTTCTCCTATTAAACCCAATTACAATTTAGCCATTAATCGTTAATTATTTACTTATTAGTCCCTACATAAGTCACATGTCTCTCACATGAGACATTAATTCTTACATTCTCCCACTTGGCTCATGTGACATTAATAAACATTATGGACTAAATAAATAAATAGATTAACTAACATAATGCGCATTAAAATTGACTAAATTGTTCTATACATTGGGTACATCATAATTTCATGATTAAGAATAGGAACCAATTCGAGTCATGGCGGTTGTACATCATCTAATCGATATAGTCCCTTCCATATACTACAAATTAGTCTTCTCCTTAATATGACCATTAGTTAGGAGTACATAATTGGTCCAACATAATGTCTTCATTCAAGACAAAACCTGTTAACATTACTCTAACACAAACATGCATACAAACATAGATAACAGGTAATCAGAAACATATCATAATTGAGCTCAGAGTGTCACTAAAAATACATAAGATAAATTACACTTAATGATCATCAATAACAATAATGCCCATACTTTCAACATGTTCTATAATGTCTTGGGCGATAATCCCTTATTCAAAGGGTCAACTATCATAAGGTTTGTGCTAATATGTTCTATTGACACTCTTTATTTCTGAACTTCTTCCTTCACGACAAAGTACCTCAATTTCATATGCTTAGCACCCTTAGAGTACTTGTCGTTCTTACAAAAATATTGCTGCGGAATTATCACAATACATTTTCAGCAGCTTAGCAATACTGTCGACAATTCCAAGCTCTGAAATAAAGTTCCGCAGCCAATTAGCCTGAATTATAGCCTTAAAATATACTACAAATTCAGCTTTCAGATGCAACAACAACTGATGCATACAAAATTACTTTCATTTGTTTTCGTTTCATATCATTTCTAGGACATTGTGTGAGACTAAATTTGTCTCATTTCTAAATTAAATAGGCGATGTTAAACACCTTTCCATCTTGAATCTCTCTAGCACTTTATCGATATATATACTTTCTGAGATAAGCCTAACAATCCTTGTGATCTATTATGGAATATTTCTATCCCTATCACATAGCTTACCTCACCCATATCTTTCACTTCAAAGTTTCTAGAGATAAATTTCTTAGTCTCATGAAGAAGACCAAGATCGTTAGCTACAAGCAAGATATCATCAATATACAGAATTAGAAAATAACCTTACTCCCACTGACCTTCAGATACGTACACCGATAAACATTATTTTCCTTAAATCTAAAGGAAATAATGGTATCATTAAACCTTAAATACCATTGGCGGGAAGCTTGCTTTAAGACTGTATATTGATTTCTTTAGTATGCACACCATGTGTTCATTTCCTTCAACTGAGAACCCCATTGGTTGGTGCATACAAACATTCTTCTCTAAATCTCCATTAAGAAAGGCAGTTTTCACATCCATCTGATGTAGCTCCAAGTCATAATGGGCTACTAATGCCATAATAATCCTGAAAGAATCCTTTCGTGAGATGGGTGAAAACGTCTCTTTATAATTAGTGTCATCTTTCTGAGTAAATCCCTTAGCAACAAGTCTAGCCTTGTAACGTTCAAGGTTGCCATGAGAGTCACGTTTGGTCTTGAAGACCCACTTACAACCAACTCTCTTACAACCCCTTGGTAATTCTACAAGGTCTCAAACACCATTATGTTCCATGGAATCTATCTCTTCTTTCATGGCATTTAACCACTTCTAAGAACTATCACAACTTACAACTTGTGAAAACAAAACTGGATCATTATCATTAATGCTTAAGTTTGTTCCTATTTCATGTAAGTATACCACATAGTCATTCGAAATAGCTGGTCTCCTTTTCTCTTTGAAACCTTCTTAATGCTACTTGTTGTGGTTCCTCCATAATAGGTTCATTATGTATCATGGGTTCATTATTGTGTTGCTCCTCTTCATTAATTTTGTAACAATAACTAAAAAGAGCAATCACCTTACTGCTAGAGGCATAAGCTAAAAGGACTTACACTCTAACTTCTTTAATTTCCACTTCTCATGGAACTATACTCCCACTGATTTCACCATTTTCAATGAACCTTGCATTTCCAGTTTCGACAATTTTCATACTGTGATTAGGACAATAAAACATATACCCCTTTGATTTTTCTGGATAACCAATGAAATATCCACTTATTGTTCTTGCATCCAATTTTCTTTCTTGCGGATTATAAATTTTTATTTCTGCCTGACAACCCCAAACATGCAGGTGCCTTATACTAGGTGTCCTATTTGTCCACATTTCAAAAGATGTCTTTGGAACTGCCTTACTAGGAACCCTATTCAACAAATACATGGCAGTTTTTAAGGCATACATCCACAAAGATACGGGTAAAGTCTAATTGATTAACATACTCCTAACCATATCCATTAAAGTTCTATTACGCCTTTCTGATACACCATTTTGTTGTGGTGTACCGGGAACTGTGTATTGCACACAAATGCACATTTCTGAACAAGCTTAGCAAATGGACCTGGGTGTTGCCCAGTTTCATCATATCTTCCGTAATACTTATCACCTTTATCATATCTAATAATTTTCACATTTATGTCTAATTTCCATTTTACTTCATTGTAGTAAATTTCTAAGGCATCCATTGCCTAAGAAATCTTGGGCAGTAAGTAGACGTAACCGTAACGTGAATAATCATCAATAATGGTGATAAAATATCATTCCTTTCCGAAAGAACTAACATCAAAAGGTCCATAAATATCAGTATCCATAATTTCAAGAAGCTGAGTGCTTTTTGTAGCTCCTTTCTTTGTATGTTTTGCTTGTTTTCCTTTAATACAACCCACACAAATATTTAGATCTGTAAAATCTAGATAAGGAAGAATTTCATTCTTTATTAATCTTTCCATCCTTTCTCTAGAAATGTGACCTAAACGTTTATGCCACAAGAAAGCAGATCGTTCATTCACTAAACTACGTTTAGTGCCAACATTATGATGCAGAGTTAAAACAATTTCAACATACAAACTGTCTATTTCCAATTTATATAAACCATCACAAGAATACCAGTACCAATGAGATGATTATTCTTAAATAAATTCAAACATCCATTACCAAAATTAAAAGAGTATGGAGTAACATCAAGTTTAGATAATGAAACTAAATTCCTAGATAAACTAGATACATAAGGAGTTTCCAATAAATCTAAACGATGTTTAGTGTCGAGTTTTAAACAATAAGTCTCAACTGTTTCCACTGGAGCTTTCACTCATTTCCCCATGAAAAACGAACTTCTCATTTGAGCTTATGGTTTGGATGGTAAGAAATCTCTGCATAATGTTAGAAACATGAGTCATACATCCAAAATTAATCCATCATGTATCATGGGAAACTTCAGTTAAGTTTGATTCAAAACATACATGAGCATTAAGCTCACTTTTCTTTTCGAACCAAGACTTACACTTTAGGCAATCCTTTTGGAAATGTCTTAATTTCACAAAATTGACAATTATTGCCCTTTGATACCTTTCTTTTGGATTTGCAAAGAGTCGTCATTGTTCTTTAATGACCCTTTGTGATATGAACCCTCATGGCACAAGGGCTGACTTAGGATCGTCTAGGATTAAACCTTGATGGAAAATGCGGAAATTGATTAAGGAAAGGATGGAAAATAAGGTGGTTAATCTCGTGGGTCTTAATAAGGTGGTTTCTGGCATAAAATGGATGAATGGGATGGTAAAACGTAGGTTAAGTGGTGGCTGGACAGAAATATAGAAATGGCAATAACGGAAGCTACAGGGCTCCAAATGAGGTGATTCCAAAACGAGGTGAAAGGTCTCGTTTTGAAATTCAATTTAGGCTCAAGAATCACTTAATTTGAGTGTGTGAAATGGGAGTTATGGTCACGAGATAATT
This sequence comes from Glycine max, assembly GCF_000004515.6. NCBI lineage: Eukaryota > Viridiplantae > Streptophyta > Magnoliopsida > Fabales > Fabaceae > Glycine > Glycine max. The sequence goes on along the minus strand of NC_038256.2, from coordinate 9,268,356 downwards.
TTGGGCAGAGGTGGATTTTCTGGAATTGTGGTTTGAAAGAACAAGGGTGGAGATGATAGGAAGGAAAGAATCACTCTTTCCAGCGAGGGCAACACACAAAGGTTGTGAAAGTCCTTTGATACAGCCAGGGTGTTCTTGAATCACTCAAGAATTTAGGAGAATCACTCTCACTAAGACAAAAGAGATAAACTCTAATTTTCTGAATAAAACTCAACTTGTGTTTATTGATAAAATGGTTCAGCTTATATAGAAGCTTTACAGCAGATTTTAGTAATGACCCACTAACCTAGAATTAAAATAACTTAATGTCATTAACCTAGGGAATTAAAAAAACTTAATGGCTGAGTGTAACTGAAATTGTGGCAACCAAAAGTCACCCCCAACAGCCAACAAGTCAGCCACCATTTGGTCTCCCAAAAGGCTGATGCCTAGGTTGCCAATTGGGCCCTTATTACAACTTGAACTAAACCTAACTAAAGCCCTTTTAGTTGATTAACCCAAAACATATTTTTGGTCAGCCAACTTTACAAGGATTGGGCCATTATTTAGACAAACTAAACACTCTAAAATTGAAACAAAGTGGTGTCATTTAGTCCTCCTCCATTTGGGCCATGATACAACTCACAACCTTGGACTTTTCTCCTTGAAACTTGGGCTTGTATTCAAACAGTATGGACAGCACTTGTTGAAGAGCTTCCTTGGATTTCCTTGCTCTAGCCCTTGTCATAGGTCCTCCAAGTCCTTCAAGTGGATCCTTGCCCTTGCTCTTGGTCATGTCCTCATCATTCTCTCCCTCTTGAGAAGGATTTGTCCTCAAATCGGATTCTCCTTCTGCATCAAAAAGAGATAAATCAGAGACATTGACTTCCTTGATTCTTAAGCCTCGTTTCTTCCTGAACTAACATAAGCATTGTCATTGATTCTTTCCATTTATCTTTCATGGTATTATAGTTCATTTAGAACAGGCCAAACTCAGACGGTAATGAGTTTAGAATAAACTGAACAAGAAAGTTCTCATTCACAGCCATTATATTCCCAAGGTCTTAAGTCTTGCTGCAATGTTGGTCATCTCATGACATGTTCATACATAGTATGTGAACCATCAAACTTTATGGTGGTCCAATGTACCTCATTAATGTCCCAACAACAGACTTATCAGCTGTTTGAGAATACTCTTCCACTAATCCCATAAACTTTTTAGCACTTTCGACTTTAGGGAGCATTGTCTTAATACTGTCTGCAACAGTCATTCTCATCAACATTAGGCTGATTCTGTTAGATCTTTCCCAAGTTTTATAATAAATTTTCTCTTCATTGCTACTAACATCAATAATAGTAACAAACTTCTCTTCCAATATAGCAAGATCATGATCCAAAACACCGAGGTGAAATTGGACTTGCTCATTTCAGTTAGAGAAGTTAAGCCCATTAAAATTGGCTCAGTTGATCCTTACGACTCTATTGATTTCAAACCATGTCTCCCTTATTAAATTTCCCATAAGCGTTTTGAGACATAAAATACATGTCATACATATGATTCATTCAGATAACGAACAATGTATATTGATGTTCTCCTTTGGGTGATACACCAACATACAACATACAAACATAATGATGCTAATAAAATTTTAACATTATTTGGCAATTAAATATGCACCAATTAGTAGTATCTATTTTCTTTGGGCATATAAATAAAATTAATGATACACACAAATTGCCTACAATTATATTCATTAATTATAAGAACAATTAATCAACCTTTGGGCGATCCATAAATGCCTTATAACAATGAATTTCAATTACTCATAAACCAATAATCATATAATTTAGCATCCATTATTCTATGAGTAATTGGAATAATCATTAAGTTGGAATTAAATAATCTTACAAATTTGGCCACTTTGGTGACTAACAAATTCAACATACATTTAATTCCAACCAAATATTATTGAAATAATCATTAATTTGGAATTAAATAACCTTACAAATTTGGCCACTTTGGTGACTAACAAATTCAACATACATTTAATTCCAACCAAGTATAATTGAAATAATCATTAATTTGGAATTAAATAACCTTATAAATTTGGCCACTTTTGTGACTAACAAATTCAACATACATTTAATTCCAACCAAGTATAATTGAAATAATCATTAATTTGGAATTAAATAACCTTACAAATTTGGCCACTTTGGTGACTAACAAATTCAACATACATTTAATTCCAACCAAATATGTATGGCCTGCACATACTTATTGCTATTAACAATTCATAGCCATTCTATTAATTTCATTCCAGGCCATAAAATAATATTTGCATTTATTTGTGTTTTTGCATTCAAACACGTTCAAGCAAATATGTAGCATATACATATATTTACTGCTACCAATAATTGCAAAACATTCACATTAATATAATTATAGAATATAAACTTTCAATCCTTTAATCACGTTCAACAATAATTTTTCGGTAAAAAAAGATCAAGTGGGATTGGAAATAGCAAACGTAAGGTTGCAAATAGCAATTTCCAAAATTTCATAACTGTCCAGCTTTTCAAAATTGAAATTGAATCTTTAAGTATAGGCAGACTTCCTTTCTTTCACCATTAGAAGTAAAAACTTTCTCCAAATTTAATATATACATGTTGTGCAGCTTTCTCCCCAATAATCATAAGTTTTCAAATAATCTTTCTCCAAAAATTGGTATTCAACAATAATAAAATATTGCCAATAAAACAATACATGCAGCGAAAAATAAAATTCCTAAATTTCATAATTAGGATTTATGCATAATTGAGAGAAATTAAATTATCCCTAAATTTCATAATTAGGGTTCATACATAATTGAAAAAAAATTAAATTATCCCTAAATTTCATAATTAGGGTTCATGTATAATTGAGAGAAATTAAATCATTCTTGGAGAATCATAAATTTTATAACACATGCTCTGATACCACAAGTAAAAAGTCTTAAGGGGTTTCCTAGACTATCAATGATAGGAAACAACAGGATCTTGAAACCTATGGTTCTCACAAACAATCAATAAACAACAATAGATAATGATGTGCACCTTTCTCCATAGGAAGATTTGTACCTTTCTCTTCAGGAACTTCTCTCCCGTGCACTTTGATTTCCTTGAAAGAGGAGAGAAATAAGTTTCACTTCCTTAGGCCTTTCTTTTTTGCCTCTCTCCGTTCGTGATGGCTATGGGTGAGAAAGACCACTTTCTGGTCAGGAAGAGGACCTTTTATAACCACTACTCCCATCAAGTAGCAGTTAGTTCTAGAAACTTCTCCTATTAAGCCCAATTACAATTTAGTCATTAATCGTTAATTATTTACTTATTAGTCCCTACATAAGTCACATGTCTCTCACATGAGACATTAATTCTTACAGCGGGTGGTTGCTGGTGCTTTGGTTGGTGATGGTGTTGGTGCTTTGGTTGGTTGTGGTGCTGGTGCAAGGTTGACAGACAAGGTTTTGGGATAGAAAAGAGAAAGAAGAAACTTGTAAAAAAAATAACTTAGGGAAGATGAATGGTTGGCAGGCATTATTACTCTAATTCTGGAAGATGAATGGTTGGCAGGCAAAGTTTTGGCGGGCCTCAAGGGGAGTTATGGAAGATGAATGGTTTTTTTTTTCCTATTTATAAGATGCTAAAAAAATAACAAAATAAAAATTGATTTAGATGTATAAAAAAATAAAACAATACACATGCGCCCTTTATAGTATTATTGAAATTTGATTTTATAATGTATAGTGTTTCATGTATTTTTGTGTTGATGAGGATAGGATTAGAGGAATTGGAAATGCTACACTTTTCCTTTTCCTAGTTGGATATTTTATGAGGTGTCGGTGTCAATCTCAAATTTAATAACTTAGGGAAGTTAGTATCTTCCTCAAATTGCGCACACGTGGCTTCCTTATTGACAATTTGCCTTCAAGAAGCCTTGAGAAAAAGCATCAAGCATGTTTGAGCTGTAAAATGGTAGAATAATAGAATAAGAATTTTAAAATTTACAACTTCCTTCTTTGTCCTCCTAGGCCATAACTGAATCTTAGTTTTATATTCTTTTATTTTTGGAACAATAAAATTTTGGAGGAGAGAATAAAATTCTAATCCAACTTAGGAAAAGTCTCATAATTCAAAAAAATACTTACAAAAGAGATTATATTTACCTCATTTAATGAATTAACATCTATTTAACTCTAAAAATCTAGGTGAAGATGTGAACTTACAACTTATTTCATGGATTCCAAAATAAGTATCGTATTTGAAAACAAAAATTATTTTAAAATAAGTGTAATATTAACTTATTAGTATAAATTTAAATTTTTTTAATGTAATATTAATATTAATATTATTTTTTTATGATTTATTAAGGTTAATTTTTTAAAATTATTATTATTTTTATCTATTTATTAATTTTTTTGAGTTTATGTAAATTAATATAACACTTATTTTGAAACTAAAAAACTGTTAAAGTGAAATCCTATTTAACGTAACTTGACCTACTTCTTGAATTTATGAATTATATTTTCTGAAACAAAGTACCAAGAGAAATAACTAATCTGATCCAAAGAACCTTGTGTGCTAATTTGATCCGTACCTATGTTATTAGGTACTGGTAGATAGTTAAGACACAAAGTTATAGAATAAGTATAAAATTATTAATTAGTTATTTTATATTTTTAATAAAAAATAATTATTTATTAGTATTATATAAAAAAAGATGGAAATTAGACATGTTCACACTTCACATACATGATATCCATATACTATTAAAAATATTATCTTATTGTTAAATGGTAGCTAGATAATCAAGGCACAAAGTTATAGACTCTTGACTTTTTCTAAATTTGTCTTATCTCATTCTTGTCTGAGTTTTCTGTTTACTAAGTATTCTTCGATTAATCACATAGACTATATAAGTAGATCACCACCCAGCTTACTGCACGAAGAAGTGCATGCGCCATTGCATTGCACTTTTTAATATGATTTTGTACTATTTAACCTCAAATTAAAGGGTCATCACACGACACAACGTTTTCTTCCACTAATTTTGTGGTACACGAAATTGTGACACAAAGTAGTTTTCAATATTGGAAAAAAAAAAAAGAGCACATGGTACGTACCATATATAATAATTCAAGAACGATGATGTTTTTTTGGTAGGACAATGACTAAAAGAACATCTGGTTGTTCAATCACATAGGAACACAAAAAATCCATGGGAAATTTGCGACCAAAAATATTCGTCTGAAATGAGCCATGGGAAATTTCTGACAGAACTTTCGTCGGAAAACATCCATGGGAAATTTCCGACGGAAAAAATTAGTCTGAAATTTTTTATAGAATTTTTCCGTCGGTTTTTATCCGACGGAAACATCCTAAGTGATTTATAGTGTTACCGACGGTTTTCCTATGACCATTTTTTCGATGGATTTTTGTCCGTCAGAAAGGTCCAATTAGCGACGGATTTATAGTATTACTGACAGATTTTTACCGTCGAAAAAATGCTATTTTTTTGTTGTGAAAGTCAGATTATAACAATAGAATGTTTAAAATTATAAAATCATGCATTAACGTATTTTGAATGATCAATTCTTGTTTTCCTAAAGAAGTGTGTTGCCATGGTACAAAAAAAACCCTTATCTTTCATTGCATAAAGTAATAATTGAAGGATAGTTGAAATTATTATGAAAGATTAAATTGATTCATCCTTTAAAGACGAAAGATATAGATAGAATTAATTATCTTATCTTTCTATGCATTGTTGTAATTTTAATATTTATTTTAATTTTTTTAAAAAAAGATGTAATTAAATGGAAATTATAAGGCAGACAAGGAAAGTTATGACATTTAATTTCAAGAATTTGAAATTCAAATCTCCTACAATTATGCTATTAGTTACATTTCCTATTAATGTCAATAAAAGTGAGAATAAATAGGGGACAATGACAATTATAGGCTCATAATTGGTGATAAAAATATGTTGGCGGATGGTATTTGAAGGTGATTTCTGTAACGACTTGCCTCGTTACTACGATATCACCATTCTAAACCGCGAGAATTTCAGTTTTTAAATGAAAACTATGTTAATTTGTTTATGAACAAAAAAATGCAAGTAATTTTTTTTATATACATTCACTATATATATATATATATATATATATATATATATATATATATATATATATATATATATATATTGGTATAGTAACTCCGTACACATCATTCACATAATGGAAAGTAAATTTGTTCATACTTATAATTAAAATTGTGATTTACTTCCTCGATTCAACAAAATAATTATGGAACTAGCTATGTAGGAGTTGATTAACAAAACACAACTCTCTCCCAAAATAATCCCAACATCATCACGTCGGCTCGGCGGCTCCACAAAAGAATCTCACTTCTCGTACTCTACTACTGTCATTCTGCTCCCACGAATAAAAGTTTGCGATCATCATAAGTACCAACCACACGGTACAAAAATTGCGAGGGGTGAGTTTATTATAAAAGAAATTAATACAAAAATCAAATAACCACAATTAGTAAGAAAACATTAACAAGTATCATAAGCTTGCACCAACATTCATTAGTCCAATACACACTCAACAAATAGTCATCATCCATCCACAATTCCAATCATTCATGCTCAATATGATGCATGCACCTGACCTCAACTCTCATGTGCAATGTGGTATCATCCCAAGGAAACAGCCTAAGTGTGTCCACACGACACTCTCACTTAGGAAAACTAGGTAGTAAATGTCGAGGTCACCCTGTCGTGCACAGGCAACTCCCCCCCCCCCCCCCCCCACGATGATCAACCTGAGTCTCAAGGGAGTTCGAAACCGAGTGACATGTCCCCAAGTACAAGTATTCCTCCTCATGAGAAACTACAAGTACTTATTGACAAAGTTTATACTATTTCCATGTCGTATGAAGTATGAAACATGGGCACCATCAAATGCACTGGCCATGGATAATTAAAGACTCTAAGCCATCCCCCTCTAAAGATGCTTAAAACACTTTAACCACTCTATTTCCCCTACCAGGAACATCCAACAAGGTCATTGCACCCCCATGTACATACACAACATACAATGTATGAAACATGGGTACCATCAATGCAATGACCGTGGATAATTAAAAATTCTAAGTCATCCCCCTCCAGAGATGCTTAGAACTCTTTAGCCACTCTATTTCTCCCACCAGGGACATCCAACAAGGCCACTGCACTCGCCCCTCGTATGAAACATGGGCACCATCAATGCGTTGACCGTGGATAATTAAAGATTCTAAGTCACCCCCCTCCAGAGATGCTTAAAACTCTTTAAACACTCTATTTCCCCCACCAGGGACATCCAACAAGGTCAATGCACCCTCCATGTACTTACACAACATACATCATTACAATGTATTTTCAACATTTCATCTCAATATCACTCTCAACATCAACATCATCTCATCTCAATGATATTACCAACAACAACAACATCATCTCATATTAACATAACCGTCAATAACAACATCAACTCATATTGACATAATCATCAATAACAACATCATCTCATATCAATATCATCATAAACATCAACCTCATCTCATATCAATTAATGTCATCAATAGCAACATCAACAGTAAGTCACATTTCGCATATACATAGATCTATTGTTTATGCCTGAGATTCACACTCCCCAGGTCTTCAGACCATACAAGTCTAATAAACAATAATGTTATTAATCAATAATAGATATATCGCATCCCCTTAGTAAAAAACATTGTTTTCTTAAAAACCAGCATGCAACAGGGACATGCATACATCCCCATAGTTAGGTTCCCTGACCCCAACTACGGTATTAAAAACTGTAAACTATAATAAACTCCTTTCACCTATCGCGAGCTCTCCTTCAGTTCCTCTTTGCGTCGCTCAAAGGTCTCCCTCGTTCACGCTCGTTAGTCCAAACGCAAGGTTTTATATGCCAAATTGAAGGAAATTTAATATAGATTTTAGAAACAAGGTTAATGACAACATTCGGAGTCAAATACCCCTGTCAAAACATAAAGGGCTGAGGGGTGTTTCAGATTCTACTAAAAGGAGACATCATTTTGAAATTCCGCTCTCGCCAATGTGACCGGGGTTTAGTGAAGGTCACGAAAATAACATCATTTCTATAAAAAGATAACTTTTACAATGTCTCATTTTCAAGGGTTTTTCAAAAGAAGTGTAAAAACACCCTATTACAGTACCCAACACACAAGAGACACTAAGAGGAACTCAAACTAACTAGGAGAAGGGCTCAGAAATCAAGATTACCTCAGAGAAGCTTTGAAATGAAGGATTGGGGGAATTTTCTCCACAGAATCCTTGAGGAGGATTCTGAGGATTCCGCTCCGGTTAAGATGTTCCTCTTGGTGTGGGGGTTCAGTAGCAAGCAACGACGGCTCGTGGCGGCCACCAGTGGTAGTGGGTGGTGGAGAAGGAGGTGTTAGGGTTTGGGTGGTGTTTTGGAGAAGAGGAGAGTGAAAAATCATGTTTTTCACGCTGAGGAACGTATTTATAATATGCAAATCTCTCTTAGCGAGCTCATCTCGCTAAGCAGGAGTCCACTTTTCTTGCTCAATGCACAAATTCTCACTCAGTGCAACTTCTTCTCCACTATGGCTCGCTCAGCAGGCCAATTCTCGCTTTTAACGCAATTCCCTCTCGGGTTGGAATTGCGCTTAGTGCGCCCTTTGTGCTTAGAGAGACAGAAAAAGTTTTTATTTTCAAAATTCCAACGGTCAGACTTTGGGAAAATGTCTTAGGAAGCTCCAGACAAAATTTGAAGATGATCTAACGGTTAACAAATCCACGATCGTGATTTTACTGGAATAGGTTTAGGTAAAATTTAAAATCTCATAATTTCAACTTATCTCAACAAAACCCCACATAACATCCACATCAAGAAATTCACATATGACTAATTCAAGTCATACCTCCACTCATTCAAGTCAACCATATAGTCAAATAACACAATAAATACAATTAAACATCGATTTATAACTAGTAATATTTCAGGGTGTTACAATTTCAAAGGTGATTGAAAATTTGAAATACAATTTTTTTTTATTCTTCCTCTTTGCTTCTATTCCTCTTTACTCCTGGGTGTTTTGTGAGTTATGTAGCTTTAGCTCTGCTAAGACATTCTTATTGTATCCTAGAAGGTTTGCATGGGACATCGCGAATAAACCTTTTATGTCAGTGATTGCCACACCTCAGGAAGTTCAACCGTGTTCGTGATTTTTTACTTCAGCAATAACAATCTAAAATGTTTATTTTATGGCTGAAGCTGCAAAACCTTTCAATGATGTCAACACTTCCAACCCCATGCCACAGACAACAACCTTTGTTAAGCCACTGCCTGACGTCTCAAAAATTGAGGTCTTCACTGGCCTAAACTTTCGTCACTGGTAGGAACGCGTTCATACCTTGCAGGATATGCATAGAGTTGTCTTCAGTCTTTTCACTCCTAAACCTGATGTCTTTGTTGATGTCAATCAACTTCAACAATGGGTTCAAGCCCATAAGGTATGCCATCACACTTTGTTAAGTGTCTTGTCTAATGATATTTTTGATGTCTATTGCTCCTACAAGGAATCCAAAGAGATATGAGACTCTCTTATACTCAAATACACTACTGAGGATGTGGTCAGATAGAGATTCATCATCACCAACTGTTACTGTTGGACCATAAACGAAGAAAAAGATATCAAGGTACAAATCAATGAATACCACAAGCTGCTAGAAGACCTAAAGACTGAAAACATCTCTCTGCTTGATGATTTCATTTCTGAACTCCTGATTGAGAAGCTACCAGAGTTCTAGACAGACTATAAACAACAGTTAAATCACAAGCACAAACAGAAGTCACTGCAAGACCTTATCACCCACATTATCATTGAAGATACAAATAGGAAGGAAAGTGCTGCAGCAAGGACCAAAGCAATGTCTGTCAAGGAAAACATGGTACAAGACAAATCATTTCATAAGAGATATGAGAACAAAATTGATCATAATAACAAAAATAAGTACATATATAATAACCCACGTGCTACTCCTTCCAATCTCATCCCACGTGCTCCTACTTCTAATCTTTCTTTCAAGAAAAAAAAGAGCATGTTTTATTTGTGGGAAGCTAGGACATTTTGCTCCTCAGTGTAGGTATAAAGTTGTGAGAAATGGCAATCCTCCTAAGTCTAGGGCTAACCTGGTTGAAGGAGATGACGTTATTGTTGTGGTCATTTGTCAAGGGAATGTTGTCACCAATGTGAACAAATGGGTGGTAGGCTCTAGGGCTACCAAGCACATGTGTGCTAATAAGAGTATGTTTACCTCCTACACTACTATGGGAGATGGAGAAGAGCAAGTTTATCTTGGTGATTCGAGAACTACTCCAGTTCAAGGAAAGGGAAAAGTTCTTCTTAAGCTCAAATCTGGGAGAACACTAGCTTTGAATGATGTGCTACGTGCTCCCTCTATCAGAGTTAACCTTATTTCTGTAGTATTGTTAGGAAAGGTTAGGGTAAAGATATCTTTTGAGTCTGATAAGATACTTTTGACTAAGAATAATGTATTTGTGGGGGAAGGGTTATTGTGATCAGGGTCTCTTTGTACTCAATGTTTCTAAAATGATTAATGAGAATGCATCTTCTTCTGCTTACTAGATTGATTCTTATGATATATGGCATGCTAGATTAGGACATGTTAATCCAACATATGTTATGAAATTGCAACAACTAGGTTTAATTAATATGCATGATAAACAAAGTAAGAAATGTGAAATATGGTTGAATCAAAATTAACTAAGAAATCATGTCCTTCCGCACAACATGAAATTGAATTGCTAGGCTTAATTCATTATGATCTTGCTGATTTAAAACAAACTATGACAAGAGGAGGTAAAAGTTATTTTGTAACCTTTATAGATGATTACTCTAGATATACTAAAGTTTATCTAATTAGACTCAAAGATGAAGCATTTGATATGTTTGTATCTTATAAGGCCGAAGTTGAAAATCAATTGAATAGAAAAATCAAAAGGCTAAGTTCTAATAGGGGTGGTGAGTACACTTTGTTCAATGACTTTTGTGAAAAGGAAGCTATAATTCATGAAGTAACCCCACCATATTCACCCGAGTTAAATAGAGTAATTGAAAGGAAAAATAGAATCCTTAAGGAAATGATGAAATGCTTTACTTGTTAGTTCCTTTGCTCCTAACAACCTTTGGGGAAAAGCCCTCTTGACTTCTTGTTTTTCACAAAATAGAATTCCATATAAGAAAACAAGTTTCAGTCTTTATGAGTTATAGAAAGGATATAAACCAAACCTCAAATATATGAGAGCGTGGGGGTGCCTAGCTAAAGTGATGTTACCTGATCCAAAGAAAAGGAAAATAGGATCTAAGAATTTTGATTGCCTGTTTATTGGTTATGTTCAACATAGTGCTGCCTATAGATTTCTAGTTCTTAAGAGTGATATGATTGAGTGGGACACCATCATGGAGACTAAGAATGCCAAATTCTTTGAGGATGTTTTTCCTTTGAGGTCTAGGGCTAGTTCCAGTATCATTTCTAGTCTTGAACAACTAATTGAAACCTATAGTGAACCTATAAGCAAGGATTTAAGGAGAACTAAAAGACATAGGACAGAGAAATCTTTTGGAGATGACTTTTATACATATCTTATTAAGGATGATCCCTTAAGCTTTTCAGAAGCTATTAGTTCTTCAGATGCAAACCTTTGGGAGCAAGCCATTAGGATTGAAATTGACTCTATTAAAAAGATCTACCTGAGGGTGAAAATCCTATTGGATGTAAATGGATCTTTAAGATGAAGTATAACCTTGATGGATCTATAGATAAGTACAAGGCAAGGTTGGTTGCTAAAGGGTTTACTCAGAAACCTAACATATATTTTTTTGATACCTTTGCACCTATTACAAGGATTTCCTCCATTAAGATTTTGATAGCCTTAACTGCAATCCATAAGTTAGTGATTAATTAGATGGATGTTAAGACAACTTTCTTGAATAGTGATTTAGAGGAAGAGATATATATGACTCAACCTGAGGGATGTGTGGAGGATGGCCAAGAGAACAAAGTGTGCAAACTTTTGAAATCCCTATATGGTTTAAAACAAGCGCCTAAACAATGACATGAAAAGTTTAATGAGACTTTACATGTTGATATTTTTTCTAGTAGTGATGCTAACAAATGTGTGTATAGAAAGTATGTGAATGATGATCATGTTGACCCAAAAAATTTCTTTTATTTAGGTCTGGTTCATATAGCTTGCTATATCAGATCCGATGCATTACACCTCATGTTAACCCATAAATTTTCTTTTATTTATTAAATGTAATTTATTCTTTTGAAATATAAGAGGGATTGTTGTAATTTTAATATTTATTTCAAAAGAATTTTTTTAAAAGAGTTAATTAAATGAAAATCATAAGGCAGACAAGGAAAGTTATGACATTTAATTTCAAGAATTTGAAATTCAAATCTCCTACAATTAAGTTATCAGTTACATTTCCTATTAATGCCAATAAAAGTGAGAATCAAGAGGGGGACAATGACAATTATAGGCTTATAATTAGTGATAAAAAAATGTTGGTCGATGGTGTTTGAACGTGATTTCAAAGGTGATTGAAATACAACTTTTTTTTGTTTCCTCTTTGCTTCTATTAATCTCTTACCCTCTTTACCCCTAGGTTGTTTTTTTCTTTGTGAGTTATGTAACCTTAATTCTGTTAAGATGGTTCCTATTGTATCCTTGGAGATTTGCGTGGGACACCGCGAATGTCACGTCTCAGGAAGTTCAACCGCGTTCGTAATATTTGACTTCAACAACAACATGTATCAATATCAAATAGGTAAACAAACATGTTTCTCTCTCTCTATATATATAAACTAGTTCCTTCTCAAAAAATTTGTTTTCCATAGCATATTGAGAAAGAATGGAACGACAACGCTACTCCTATCGTGTGTCAAGGTTGAATGATGAACACAACACCCTAATGGCGGGTGATATTTTCAAATTCAACATTAAAGTTTGTATCACTCAATCAACACAGTTAGTATAGAGCAACCATGCTTATTATACTCCTCTTCTTCTAAATTCATACAATGCCATAAGTTGTTTCGAGAGGGCCAATTCAGGACATTGTTGTTACATATAGTCTTCTATATGGACTCTCCTTGGGAAATATTTGACAGGGCCATATCTACTGTTTGAGAACACTTCCAAGTTAACCCTCTTCCTTCGATCTTCAGAATCTTAACACTGAGAGATTCCTTTAGAGTTAATCATTAAGCTCTTTGATAATTGAATCGCTTAATTTTGGTCTACATTAGATTCAGGAATTTCGATAGATTGTAATTTGTGTGCTGAAATTCAGACAAGTTTCAACTCCTACTTTTGTTTGAGTTACGTTGTCTAAGACCACTCTGAAATATAAACACATTCAAATTTGCTCACTTGTAAATTAGATGGTTTTGATTAATACTTTTTCCTTAAAGGGTTGTTGCAACATTAATTTTCTCTGCTAGGTGTTTCCAAAACTTGGAGGCCATATCTTATACTAATAGAATGAAACTCAAGTCTCAAACATTAGTTTTTTTTTTGTGTGTGCAGTTAGACTTGCATTCTAAGTTTTGTGCCCTATCCATAACAACAATGTGTTACTACCTAATGAATTTTGAATAGGAAATAAAATGTAGACTTCTAAGCTACTTTACTCTATTCCTTAATTTGCAGAAGATCATTACCACTTGCTAGGCCAAACTGCATGCTTCATGACTAATATCTCATCAAAACTGAAAAAAAAAATTCTTGAAATTGCACTTGAAAACTGAAAACGAGAAACTCACAATCATCACCCTAACCCTACCATTGTCACCACTACACCTCATCATTTCCACCTTACCACCGCACCACCGCCACCGCCACCGCCACCACCATTCCACCACCGCTAGCACCTCCACTATTCCACCACCACCACCACCATTGCACCTCGCCTTTGCCAACTCCATCACAACCATTGTCGCCACCAGCATTTTGTCACCTGTTAGGAATAAATATTTATGTCCAAGATCCAATCCATCATGTTACCAAGTTTAGTAAAGAGTTATTCTTTATTTTATTGTCATATTTATTGTTTTATTAAATTGTTAATTTGACAAGTTCTTAATTAAAATTATAGACTTATTATCATGGTAGAGATTATGATAATGAGAAATTAGTCCTTTATAATTTTAATCTAAGTTATTCTTGATCGTAAAATAGGACATCAATAATCCAAATAGATCAATATATATGTAATGGTATTTATTGGATAAATATTAATAGATTTCATTTATTAAATTGTATATATAGACAATGTATATGTGGACGTCATCATTGAACTAAATCAATTGAGAATTTCTAATAGTTAATATTACCTTGATATGTCAATAGGAAGTTCTTAAGAAGAAATATGATAGTTTCCTTTGACATGAAATTATCATAGTAATTAACAAGTTATTTATTATATTTTAATTTTGGACACCTAATGCCTTGGGCACTAGTTGAATGAATATTGGATATGATTAGATATTTGTAGAATTAATGATTAATCAAGAAAGAAATCATCAACTCTAGGTAATGAGTTTGAGCTCTAAGATAAAATTAAGACCTTGGCTAAGGAAATTGAATGAAAGAAGAAAAAAAATTCTTAAGTCATTCATTGATTAAATGTGTTAGCTTATTAGAGTTTGATAATAATATTATACTCTAGATTTAACCTTGAGCTATAAATGATGAAAGAAAATATTACATTATTCTTCTATTGGTTCTTGAAGGTAAAAGATGTTACTTCATGTTATCGGGACGTTAAGGAGTGTTGTTAGATGTCTACCTTAATTAGTTAATCAATTATGATTAATTTGCTATCAATTTAGTATGAACCTATGGGGTCACACACAAATGAGTGTTTCAATTTTTGTAAAAGAAAATAATTTATTTGACAATTAAGTTAGAGAATTTAATTTAATCGAATAAATATTTTAGTGGAATATTATTATATTTTTTGCTAGCACCAAGAATATAATTAATATAAAAAGGGAGTATTATTTTATAAATGTGGAAGTTGTCCATAAAATAAGAACAATATTCTATTGCTACATATCAGGATCAGATCATGTGATTAATTATTGTAATTAGTCATGCATGCGATTAATTGTGAATTATCTTTGTCTTGTATCATGAAGCTTCTTAAAATGAAATATATATGAGATCATTTTTATTTTTATAAAGATAAAGAGATATGAAATTATTTTGAATAAAATCTTTCCTTTTTTTTCTTTGAAATAATGCCCAAACCCATGTCTCTTTAACATTATAAATAGAAACATCTAACCAAAGCAAAGTGCACAAGTCACGAGCTATAAAAAAGTCTAGTTTTAGACCTAAAAAGTAGAAAAAGGATGGGCTCTTTAGAGTTTCACTCATCAAAGAGTTGACAGCAAATATTAGTCTCTCGGTGTGGAATACACGTAGAGTTTTGACACTATTAAAGAAAAAATTTTGTTACTTCAAGAACACACATTCGAGTACACAAATCTATTTTTCTCTATTTATTATTATTGTATATTTTGAAGGCAAAATAGATCCTAATTTTTTCGCTGCAAGTGTTAGGAACACTTCTATGTAACTATCACCACCTCCATCGTTGTTGTCATCGCATCTACCTACTATTCCACCTCTCCACCATTGTTGTCGCCACCACCACCATTCCACCATTGTTATCGTCACTACCATTGCCAGCGCTGCCGCTATCACCACCACTGTTCCACTGCTATTATCACCACTACCACCACCATTCAGTCGCCTCCATCATCGTTGTTTCCATCGTTGCAACTATTCCACCTGCCACCATCCATAATTTTAAAAACCGAACCGGTGATTGACCTAGTCAAGTCATTGGGTCACTAGGTCAATGGTCAAATTGATGGATCACTAATTGACCCGCATGACCCAATCTTTATTAAAAAAATCATACCCAATCTTAATTGACCCGTATGACCCAGCACGTTTCCCCCCTTGGGTGTAACCCAATCCAGGTCAGTCAATCATTGGTTTAACTGCAAATTCAATCAGGTCGTACCGGGTTACACCATGTTAAATGCATGGTCAATCCAATAGGCAACTCGGCCCAATTAGACCTTTGGGTCGTGATTGAAATAGTCCAATCGATTGGGTCGATCTGGGTTATAAAACACTTTCATCACTATTCCACCGCTACTAAAGTCACCATCACCATTCTACCACCATTATTACTATAACAGTCGTCCCTTTGCTTCTTTTAAATAAATAAAATAAGACTAGGTCATTGGAACTCACTATATAAAGGAACTTTAACCATGAGCAGCTTTGTAAAAATATTTTTGTTCTTTTTTCCCTGACTCTCAAGAACCCTAATAGAGCAACCAGAGGAGAAGCTCTAGAGAGCACCAGAAACGTCATCATTGCTAATGGAGAACGCTTGAGCGACTACCTCGAGGTAAGGGATGAGTTACTCACACTTGGGGATTAGAATGAACATGTGTAGGGATTCCTAGAGGATCAATTTTTGGATTATTTTGGGTTGTTTTATGAAATTCAATTATGTTTTTATGTTTTAAATGCGGATTGATTGTGTCTGATGGACCAATTGGTGTTTCGATGCGAATTTATTGTAAAATTGATGTGTTCCTGTGTTGAGTGTGTCCATTAGGAATTGAGATTCTTTATAGTTAGCATAAAAATTATGTGGTAGTGATTTTATTTATACCAGATATATTGGTCTTTCAATCTTGTTGATTTCTTTTTTTAAAATTTGCGACGCCCCAGTGTATACACATACACATATTGACACTTTTATTTCACAAACTTTATATTTTCTTCCGCGTACATGACTTCTCATCATGAAATTCATATGTGCAGTGATTATTGGATAGTGGAATTGACTAAAGCCATTTGAAGAAATTGACTAAAACTTTATTCACATTGTAATTAGGCATTTGCTTGATATTCATGACTTCGTTGAAATATGTTTAGGATATAGGTATACCTATTTTTCATGTAAATCAATATAAGTATATACATTTTGATTTGTTATATATATATATATATATATATATATATATATATATATATATATATATATGTATGTTTGTGTTAATATTTTAATATATTTATATTAATGTATATTTATGTTAATATTTTAATATATCATGTTAATGTACATTGACATTAATATATATATATATATATATATATATATATATATATATTAATTATGTTTTTTTATGTGTATATTTAATATAATTATGTTAGTATTTTCAATGTTACATTAATATATTTAATATATATTAATGTACATTAATATTTTAATATAGTTATATTATAGTAAAAGTATCGGTAAGTTTCATGAATGGTACGCTTAATAGGCAGTCACATGGACATGGGAAGCATTTATCTTGCCGGATTTATAGTGAGACTACCACGCGTGTCCATCAAGTTGAGTTGAGCTGGGAAGGAAACACTTTACGTTAATATTTTAATATATTTATATTAATGTACATTTATGTTAATATTTTAATAAATTATGTTAATGTATGTTTATGTTAATATGTATATATTAATTATGTTTGCGTTAATATAATTTATATATATAATTAATATAATTATGTTAATATATTTATATACATACACTTAATAAGCTTTTAATGTATTTATATTAATGTTTTTAGTACGTTAATTACTTATATATATATATATATAAATTAATATTTATAATACATTTCATTTCTTATAAATTTATTTAATGTGTTTTTTTATGCACCGATATACATATAATATTTATCTAATGATATGTATATCATTATTGTTATTATTAATTTATATATATATATAATTAATAATGCATTTTAGTAAAAATCAAAATGCAGAAAATAAAAATCAAATCATACCTCCAGTCATTGTCATGAAGAGTTCTCTTGTTTTTGGTTCTTCCAAGCTCTGTCTCTTTCTCTCTCTAGATGGTGTATCAGAATGAATTCGAAATGGATGAGCTCAGGGACCAAATGCATGTGCTATATATAGACATTCTACCATCAAGAATGCATTTAGTAACCATTACCACTCATTATTGACTGTTACAATTCATTAGTGGCCATTACCACCCATTAACAACCATTCAATTTGGCTTCCAAAACTAACAAGCGTTTTCAAAATGTTAGGACCAGAAATTATTACATTCTCCCACTTGGTCCAAACATTTTGACTTAATGCTTAATCTTCTTAAGAAATGAATATACTAATCATAATGATAGTTCCTCTTATAACGAGTAATATCATCCATGTATTACAATATGTTCAATTTCCCAAGCAGTATACTCAAAGTAGTAATAAAACTTAATGAATAAACTCAATGTTTATTCTTGGTCCAAAACATAATTTTTCTCAAATAAATCAATGTGAACCCAAATATGAGAAAATATCATAATATAAAAGTTTTAATTTTAACATATAAGTATACAATCATAAAGTGGAATCAAGTCTCATTCTTTCTACATGATCCTTAAATTTAAATGGTGGCATGTCCTTAGTTAAAGGATCAGCGATCATCAACTCAGTGCTTATATGCTTAATGACCACTTTCTTGTCTTTTACTCTTTCTCTAATGGCTAAGTACTTAATGTCGATGTGCTTACTTCGACTTTCACTTTTGTTATTCTTAGCCATAAAAACAGCAACTGAGTTATCGCAAAAAATTCTCAAAGGCCTTGAAATAGTATCAACTATCTTCAGCCCATAAATAAAACTTTTAAGCCATACACCATGTGATGTAGCCTCAAAACAAGAGACAAACTCAGCTTCCATGGTAGAAGTAGCAGTCAAAGACTGCTTAACACTCCTCCATGAAATAGCTCCACTAGCCATCATGAAAATGTACCCAGATGTTGATCTACGAGAGTCAACACAACCAGCAAAGTCTGAGTCTGAATAATCAATCACATCTAGATTGTCTGTCTGTCTATACATAAACATGTAGTCTTTGGTCCCTTGAAGGTACCTCAACACTTTCTTAGCAGCTCTTCAGTGGTCAATACCTGGATTACTCTGATATCTTCCTAACATTCCAACTGCAAATGCAATGTCAGGCCTTGTGCATACTTGAGCATACATAAGGCTTCCAACAACTGAAGCATAAGGAATGTTTTTCATTTGTTCCCTCTCAAAGTCATTCTTTGGACATTGGTTCAAATTAAACCTATCACCCTTCACAATGGGAGGAACACTTGGTGAACAATCTTTCATCCGAAATCTCTCTAGAATTTTGTTAATATAGGTTTCCTGTGATAGAGCCAAAATACCTCGAGATCTATCTCTATGAATCTTAATTCCGATGACATAAGATGCATCACCCATATCCTTCATGTCAAAATTCTTAGAGAGAAATTGTTTCACCTCATGTAGCAAACCCCGATCATTGGCTGCAAGTAAAATATCATCTACATATAAAACAAGAAAACATATTTTACTCCCACTGACCTTGTGGTTTATGCATTGATCCATGGGGTTTTCATCAAAACCAAATGAAGAAATTATCCCATGAAACTTAAGGTACCACTGACGGGAAGCTTGTTTTAAACCATATATAGATTTATTAAGCTTGCAAACCAAATGCTCACCACTATTAGAGGAGAAACCTTCAGGTTGTTTCATATAAACCTCCTCCTCTAAATCACCATTAAGAAAAGCTGTTTTCACATCCATTTGTTGCAACTCAAGGTCATAATGAGCAACTAATGCCAAGATTATATGAAGAGAATCTTTCTTAGATACTCGAGAAAAAGTCTCTTTGTAATCTATTCCTTCCTTTTGAGTAAATCCCTTAGTAACAAGTCTTGCCTTGTATCTCTCAATGTTGCCTAATGAATCCCTTTTGGTCTTAAACGCCCATTTACATCTAATGGCCTTTGCCCCATTAGGCATCTCTACAAGGTTCCAAACTTTGTTACTCTACATGGAATTCATCTCATCCTTCATGGCATCATACCATAAATTTGACTCTTTACAACTCATGGCTTGATCAAAAGTTTCAAGATCATTTTCAGCTCCAATATTATAGTCATATTCTTGCAAATATACTATATAATCACTAGGAATAGTTGATTTTCTTACTCTAGTAGACCTCCTTAATGTTGCATCAGCATTTTCTTGGGGATCATGTTGTTCAACTGGTTGTTCATCATTTTCATGAATTTGATGATCAACTTGATCTACTGGATTATCAACAACAGTTTGTGGAATGCCAATCATGTGTTGTTCATCATCCCTTTGAACTTGAGGGGTATGAATTACAACCAATCTTTCATTTGATGTGGAAGGTTGAGACTCTATATAATCAATTTCAGAACCTAAGTCCCTCAATTGATCACTTTCACTGATCAAATCATTTTCAATAAATTTGGCATTTCTTGATTCCAAAATCCTAGTAATATGATGTGGACAATAAAACCTATAACCTTTAGAGCTTTCGACATATCCAATGAAATACCCACTAATGGTCCTCGGGTCAAGTTTCTTCTCTTGTGGGTTATATATTCTCACCTCAGATGGACAACCCCAAACGCGCATATGTTTCAAACTCGGTTTCCAACCTTTAAACAACTCAAAAGGTGTCTTTGGGACAACCTTGGTTGGAACACAATTTAATATATACACTACCGTCTTTAGTGCTTCAGCCCACAAGGATTTAGGAAGATTGGAATTGCTAAGCATACTCCGCACCATGTCCAATAATGTCCAGTTCCTTCTTTCTACCACACCATTCTGATTTGGAGAACCAGGCATAGTGTATTGGGCAATAATCCCATGTTCTTGAAGAAACTTTGCAAAGGGACCAGGTGCTTGTCCATTCTCAGTATATCTGCAATAGTATTCTCCACCTCTATCTGATCTCACTATTTTTATTTGCTTGCCACATTGGTTCTCAACTTCAGCCTTAAAGACTTTGAAGGCATCCAATGCTTCGTATTTGTTATGAAGCAAATAAACATTTATATATCGCGAATAATCATCTATAAAGGTGATAAAATATTTCTGACCACGTGCATCCATATCTGGACTATAAATATCAGTATGAATTATTTCTAATATGCTTGAACTCCTGTTAGCACCTTTCTTAGACATGTTGGTCTGCTTACCCTTAATGCAGTCTACACAAGTCTTAAAGTCAGCAAAATCTAGAGTATTGAGTACCCCATCTTTCACTAACCTTTTAATCCTCTCAATGGAGATATGTCCTAATCTTCGGTGCCATAACATAGAGGAATTCTCATTAATATTACACCTTTTAATACCAGTTTGAACATGCATTGAAGTATAAGTGGCACTATTTTGTAAACCAAGAAGATAAAGACCATCAGACAAGATATTATTCTCAACACATTCAGAATTATAAAATAACTCAAATGATGTGTCTTTGAAATTAAAGGAATATTCAAACGGTACAAGTCTTGAAATAGAAATCAAGTTTCGGGAAAAACTTGGTACATAAAAGGTCCTTTCTAATTTTAAAATAAAGCCACTACTTAAAGTCAAAATGCAAGTTCCAATGGCCTCCACATGTGAGCCTAGCTTATTGCTTGATAAAATGCTTTGCTCATTCCCATTGGTTTCCTTAGGTTTTGCATACCCTGTAAAGAATTTGCAATATGAATAGTAGATCCAAAATCAATCCACCAGGTGTTAATATTAACACTAATCATATTAGATTCATAGCATACTAATGAGATTGATTTACCTTTCTTCTCAAGCCATTTCTGGAACCCGGGGCAATTCTTCTTCATGTGTCCCTTCTTCTTGCAAAAGAAACACTTTGCCACCTTCTTAATATCAGCTTGAGGTGGTATTTTACCATTCCCCTTCTGATTAGCTTGAGACTTAATTGCTTTGTTCTTCCCATAAGCAGTAGTCAACAATGCACTCTCACCCATCTCCATTACAAGTCTTTCTTCTTCCTGAACACACATGATCATTAATTCATTGATAGGCCATTTATCTTTATGTGTGTTGTAGGAAATCTTAAACGACCCATATTCATGTGGAAGGGTGTTCAAAATGAAATGCACTAGGAAGGACTCAGACATATCAACCTCTAGTTTCTTAAGTTAAGCTGAAATATCTTGCATTTTCATGATGTACTCACGCACACCTTTCACACTGGTGAGTCGAAGAGAAGAGAACTTCATGATCAAGGTGCTTGCTAAAGTCTTATCTGAAGTGATGAACTGGTCATCAATGACCTTAAGCAAGTCTCGGACCTTTTCATGCTAGTCAATAGAACCACGTATCCCAACTGAGATTTTGGTCTTAATGAACATCACGCTGAGCTGGTTGGATCGCTCCCACCGCTCATATAGCGCAACATCAGCCGAGCTACTTTCATCAGTGATTACAGGTGATTCGTCTTTCCTTATAGCATAGTCTATGTCCATCCACCCCAATTGTAGAAGAATTCTCTCCTTCCATATCTTATATTTATCTCCTTTGAGTTTGGGAACATCACATTGAATATCAGAAAAACTAATAGTTTGAGAAGCTACAAAATTCAAAGGCTTATGTCAAAATTTGAGGCATACTAATCTTAATTGTATCTTTTACCAATGTAAACATACCATAAAATTGAATCTTGTGACATAAAAATTGCCCGTGGGCTAAATATTTAATTCAATAAGAAACAATTAAACCTTATGATAGAATAATCAAATTACTTGCTCAAATTCATGCTTTACGGGTATAACATGAAAATAATTTAATTTCTATCGCAAATATTTACTTTATGATAAAATTGACAAATTATACATACCTCATGATGCCTGTGGGTAAATCATGAAAAATAATATGTCATTTTATCCCAATTAATTATACAGATATAATAAAAATTTCCATGGGATAAAATTCATTATATAAGTATAATTAATTACAATATTATGTCTAATTCCTTATATGATCTTTAACCAACTTAATATATAATTTTAATCAAATATAGATGTTGTGACTAATCCATAATTAATCAAAATTATAAAGATCACTTAGACATAAAACTTTATTATATGAGAATAAATCATATTATGCATTTTAAAATTAAGATACAATAAAATTATGAATAAGATTCTCTTATAATTTTATAATTGAAACATAATATAATGCAATTGATTTCATATATATATGCATAGAATAAAATTTTCCAGAATATATTCATGCATAAAATAAATCAAAATTCCAAAAATTGTAAAGCAGAATAAATATATAAGATATGAAAAATGATTGCATATCAGAAAAACTTTACTGATTGAGTGGTTTGCACGTGCTATAGTGACCTATGAGTGATGAGTTCTACACCCAACTAGCGCAAAACGTAGGGAGGGACCAAATACATGTGCTATATATAGGCATTCTACCATGAAGAATGCATTTAGTAGCCATTACCACTCATTATTGGCTATTACAATTCATTAGTGGTCGGACCAGAAATTATTACAAATTATACAATAAACTGACTGGTGTTTACCTTGAGAAAAGTTTTTATGCCCAGTGTTAAAGGGAAAGTGTAGGATTCCTAGTTAGGATCCTGAAGGGTTAAACTGTCTGCGTGCAAAAATTGTTTTAGGGGTTGGACATGAATCAGGAAGGTGAGACCCAAACAGATTTTTCGGAGTCTAGGCGTTGGGGGTAAAGACACTTGATTTGAGTTTTCCTTTAAGCCTATGTTGATCTCATGTGGTTGGAGCATTCTCGTAAAACAGAGTGACCATAACTGGTCACCTTATGATTTTTCTTAGTGAGAGTGACTTGACATACCCATTGTGTGGTGTGTGTTGTTATGTACTCCTAAGCGCCCTAGTGTGGTTTTTCACTAACATGGTATCACATTGCATATAGGCTTGAGTCTTCATATAATTGTTGGATAACGCCTGTGAATTATTTATTATGAAATCGGTGAGTGTTGTTATGCCTTGATTGAGTGTGTGATTCATGGGTAATGTGATGGGTGATTGAAATATGAAATTTAAATGATAAAGTGGTGAAATAACATGAATTGAATTAAGTTGAGTTATGTTATAAATAGTTGTATAATGTATTTTTGCTTATGCTTTTATTTATCCATATTTTATTTAGAAATGTGATAAATCATTCCCGGTATGTGTTTGTGTTTGGACTGATTGCCATTTTATTTTAGGAGAGCTAAGATATGATGAGTTCCATGTAGGAGATGGAGAAACTTAGCCTATCATAAGGATATGCTCTGATAGATGTGACGAGGCATAGGATTTTACTTCATATGTTATAATTATGTGAATGATATAATTGTGTTATGTTTTCTGTTTTAATTTTTTTTATTTATTCAGAATGGACGGTCTTGTTTTGAGCCAGGATAACTTTATATTTTATTCGAACAAGTTCTACTATGATTTCACTAAGTATAGAACCTTTTACTCATTTGAATTGTTTTAAATTAATTGTGTTTAAAAAAATTAATTAATTCTGCATGATTTTATTCCCTTTTATTATTTATTTATATTTGTAAGGGTTGAGAGTGTCACAATTACCATTGTCGCCACCACTATTCTAGTCCCACCACCATTGTCAATGCCACCACCACCACCACCATTATTGTCACCATCATCACTGCCACCACTCCCACCCCACTACCTTTGTCATCGCAATTATTTCATGGTAGAGTAAGATAAGATAAAATGGTTAACTTATTTTATTTATCTTCAATTTATAACATCTTTTTTAAAACTAAAAACAAAGAATAAACCGAAACTCAAAATAAAACTAACTTTGATTTTCAAAAATTTCAAAACTAAAAACAACAAACCTTAAATAGAGAATTGTTTGTCGAGATTGTCATCAATTACAAGACAATATAATGTGACAACTAAATAATATTATTAATAAAATGAATAACCCTCGCGGAAAAATAATATAACATTAAAAATCATTAAATACTACTATTAATTTAAGAGTCTTTTTAATCACATTCAAAGATATTATTAATTAATCAAACAGTATAACATATTTTGAAAAAAACTAAATTACTAAAAATTGTCAAGTATAGTTAACCAAAATTATGTTGTTTTCAGTGGTACTACATTCATGTTCTTTAAGTTTTTTAGCTCGAGTGTTTTAGTTTAAAAATTAATTGGAAAGAGAGACTCACTAAAAATGATCAACAAGATTTTTTTTTTATAAAGATTGATTATCTACAAAATTAATAGATACTTAACACTTCTAATATCGTAACAAAAATAGATTGTTATGTTTGACTAAATGTTTTTTTAGACCAACTACATTAATATGATGGTTAAAATTAATGTTACTACCACATTCTTATTATTATAAGATCTAAATTAAAAGTTTGACTTGATCCTTTTTATAAGATTTAATATAAAATGTTTCATGCACGGTTTACAAGGATAGTTTTGAATTTTTTTTTAATATTTTCAACTAAACTAACCAAATTCCTTAATACTAATAAATTAGTTGATTGAAACTTATAAGAAAGACGGGTGGTAGTAATTGTTAAGAAAATTTTCTTGAAACAAATATATATATATATATATATATATATATATATATATATATATATATATATATATATATATATATATATATATATATATATATATAAAATAAGAGAAATCAAATTATATCATTATAACTTTCACAATTATTATATTATTTTAATAACTTAAAATAGAATGTAACTTTTATTGATCCAACCGTTAATTTATATCTACATATGTCAAATTTTATCAAATTGAGCAACAAGGTAATCAAATGATTCATATTTTAGTATATTTTGATCTGCTTATATTATGTCGATTTTAATCTATATGAAAGAAACATCAAATGATTTTGTATTAATATAAAATTTTGCATATGTGATCTATGTAAAATGAACTTTCAATCTAATAATAAGTTTTATGAAAATATTATTCAGTTGAAAGTTATAAAATAATATAATAGTTATCAAAGTTATACCGATGTAATTTGATTCCTCCTCATATATTACTAATTTATCAAAATTTTATTTTTTTAGAATTTAATCATTATTACATTTGTTATACGCTAGGAAATAACATTTGGTGGCTGCATCAATTTTTCGATTTGTATCTTCCATGTCATCTTCAGTTTTCCAAA
Organism: Glycine max; assembly: GCF_000004515.6. NCBI lineage: Eukaryota > Viridiplantae > Streptophyta > Magnoliopsida > Fabales > Fabaceae > Glycine > Glycine max. Next base: position 9,242,059 of record NC_038256.2, on the reverse strand, counting down.
CAACATCCTCCAAGCCTGTTGAAAGCTTGTTGTAGAACTGTATAGTGTCAAACAGACAAAATTCATTTCAATTAGAACTAGAAGTAAAACAAGGGTGTTAAAAACCATATCAATCTGATGTTATTATACAAAGCTTTATGGTTTGAACAACACTCAGGTTACATCATGTAGGAGATTACAAAATTTGTAAATAGTATTTCACTTACAAAAATCATATATCTGAATTACTTTTTTTCCAGCAAGATTTAGTTAAAATCCATGTCACACAAATAGGTATCATGCACTAGACTAGATAGTCATGCATTATTTCTACTATCATTACTAAAATAATGAATGCTTATTTGTATAATGTCTAATGTTGATACAGGAATACCCTTCTCCCATCCAACCACTGACACATTTCAATGCATGATTGTGAAGCTGATACTATTTTCTTGTACATCAGAAAACATAAGAAACTTATAGAAATTTGCAACAGAAGAATTCTATTTAAAATGTGACAATCAGAGCGTACAGAAATCAATTCAATGAGAAGTGAGAGGCAAGGATGTTGGGAATAAATTTGTATGCCCACGATCAAAGTCATCATGTAATCAATTCTAATTTTAATAATAAAGTATTAATTTATTTTCATTGTCATATTTACTATTTGATTAAATGGTCTATTTGATAATGTCCTTGATTAAAATTAAAGACTTGTTATTATAATAGAGATTATGATAATGAAAAACAAGTTTGTTCTAATTTTAATCTAAACTGTTCTTGATCATAGGATTATTGTAAATAAGATATCAATAATCCGGATAGATTAATATATATGTGATAGTATTTATTGGATAAATATTAATATATCTCATTTATTAATTTGCATATATAAATGAGTCAGATATTGATGTGATCATTGAACTGACTCAATTGAAATTTTCTAATGGTTAAAATATACCATAAACTACCAATAGAAAATTCTCAAAAAGAGGTATAATAACTTTCTTTGATCTGAGATTGTCATAGTAATTAACAGGTTATTTGTTGTATTTTGATTCCGGACACCTAATGCTTTAGAGCACTTGTTGAATGGATATTGAATATGATTAAATACCTGTAGAATTAATGATTAATCAAGAAGGAATCCATCAACTCTTGGTAATGAGTTTGAGCTCTATGAATAAAATTATATCCTGGCCAGGAAAATTAAATGAAAGAAGAAATGAGTTTCTTAAGTCATTATGAGTTAACTCAAAAGGGTTAGACAGTAATATCATACTTTAGAGTTAACCTAGAGCTGTAAAGATGAAAAAAATTATTACACTATCCTTCTAATGGTTCTTGAAAGTAAAATGCTACTTCATGCTATCCGGACATTAAGGAGTGTTGCTAGATGCCTACCTTGATTTGTATATTAATTTGAATAATATATTACCGACTTAGTATTAACCTACGGATTACACACAAATAAGTGTTCTAATATCTGTTAAAGAAATTATTTTAATATTTGATGATTAATTAAATTAGAGAATTTAATATGATCAAATGATTAATTGATTTCAAAAAGATGGAATATTATTATATTTTTACTAGTACTGAAAATATAAATAATATGAAAGATTTGGTGAAAGAAGAGAAATAAACATGTATGATTTTGTATATGGAATTTGGGTTGAAAAGGTGGTTACATACAAGTTTGACTTGTTCAATTATTATTTCAATTTTAATTGCTAAATGGTTAGCAATAAAAGGCAACAAGAAATAACATAACTTAAAAAAGGATAGTATCAATAATGATTTTGATTTGATCAGAAATTTGATATCCTTAACGTACTATAAATAGAGTCTTGGATTGCACATTGAAACAATCCTAATATCACTTCTCTATTCTTATTTTTCACTTGTCAAAGTTGTTGACGAATCGAGGTCCGTCTCGGTGTGGATACACGTAGAGTCATACTATGAATTTTTATGCTTCAAGAGTTCATCAACAAGTACATTTTTTAATATGTCATCTGTTTATAATATAATTTAAATACAAAATAGTTTCTTTTATTCCGCAATGTGTTTGTTGAACAACCTTTTTCCTACAAAGGATGCCTTAAGGAACTCTAATGTATCACCTTTTGCCTTATGCCCCTTAACCACGTGAAGAGAAGGTGTCCCTTGAAATATCTGTTTAAAATGTTAAGAGCACATCAATCTTCAATATAATGAGAAATGAGGCTAACATCACTAAACAATAGCAATTATGTACCGCTGTGGCAACATTGAGGTTTCCCTTTCTTCCAGCTTTCACATTTTCAAGCTTCATCTGTGAGTGATTATTTCCGAGTGCATGTTTTGTCAAAAAGAAAACCGAGTGCATGAACATTATAAGTTCCACAAGCTTGGCTTACCTTGAAATTTTTCTTCTGCACATCAAAACCAAGAGGTTTTGCAGCTTCTTCAATCTTCTTGATTATCTCATTGGCAGGGCATTTTGATGTGAACCTTATTTCCCTTTTAAATCCCTGTAACCAATAACTTTAGATTAACAATCCACACATTAACTTAAAGTAAGAAACCTCATAAAGTTAACGGTCATGACCAACTCTTTTTACTCTAGAGTTAAAGCTGAAAATAAGAGTTTTAAAGACATCTGTTTGGCAATTTTAGCTTAAAAACTGCTTTTAAGCTAAAAGCTCTGTTTCATTGTCCTAATTAGTTCAGGATGAGAAGGAGCGCAAGGCTAGGATATGCAACTTATTTGAAATAGTTACTCCAGTTAGTTTTTTCTTAAAAGCTACTCCCCCCCCTTTTCTAATTAAGCTCTTTAATTTTTAAGAAATTTTCTCCAAACGTCTTTAAGGGAAAAAAAACTAGGGGCCAAACACTACTAATCTTCTTATAAACATGTTGAAATTTACATAGTAGGATTTCATGTTTTCCTATATTTTATATAAAAGGTTAAATGTTTCACACTATATAAATGGATTTATGAATAATAAATATTGTTGAAAAAGATAATTATCGAGAGTAATTCTGCGTAATGGCTGCACATTTGATCTCTTTTTTTATAGATTGATTACAGTTAATCAACGGAGTACTTAAGGGGGCAATTTTGAGTTAACAAGAAGTGAATTTGCATCCAAATAATCACTAGCTAACTTGTAGCCTGGTCACCATTAAATCAACATAATTATTGTTGAAAAGATGATTTTACTATTATAATAAATAAAAACCTAAATATCCAATGAGACATGCCTGTTGGGCTACACTCATTTCCTTGATATCTGGAAATCCTTTCCACATCTCAACCAGATTCCTGGTGGATGAGAATTGGAGAGAAACACAATGGATGCTAAAGATTCATCATCATAATAAAAACAATCCTATCACATGAAGTTAAAAACCTGGTCTATGTCAAACAAGTTTTGAAGGTTCAGCCCTTTGGACAAGGATATCAATTCAAATGCGTCCATAGGTGTTGGTTGCTCTTCTCTCTTACATTGTGCAGCTGCATTTTTGGGAAAAATCCTTAATATGAAACTACTATGTGGGCAATACTACAATCCTTATAGAAAACCAATACCAAAATCATATTTGGCCATCTTCAACATACTTTATAATCTTTAAAGACAGCTTCCACATCATCAACATTAGTCTCCTTTGTCTCCTCGAAAGCTGGAGGTTTATAGTCTTTCTTAAACCATTCATCACGCAAAATCTCTGGTACAGTGATACGCTGCCATACAGTTATGGAAAATCAGAAATGCAGAATAAAATATAACTAGTAATGGAACAATAATAAAAATAACAATGAGTAGTTTGATTATTAGTTATCAGCTTCTGCTCAATATTTGAGTGCTTTATGCAATAAAAAGTAAAACTTAAGGAGATTCCAACAATTTAAGCATAGTGTATTGTGATCAAATGACACAGCTCAATACAGTTTAAAAAGTTACAAAATGTTACAAGCGAAATGGCTATTTACTTTTGGAACAAACATGCAATTTTAGTTGTAACATAGTATAACTCTTCAAACTACCCGGAGCTGTGTCTTTATACTAAGAGGGTTGATTTGTATCTTACAGTCATGGGGTTGGGATCCAAGATTTTAGTTATCAATTTCCTGGCACTAAAAGAAAGCCAAGGAGGAAAAGTAAATTCAGCAGCTGAAATCTGCAAACCAAGAAATGGGACTAATAAACAGAAACTATAGGGAAATAATAAAGTTACACAACAAAAAAACAAAAAAATGCTTACTTTTCAATACAGGTTCAAAAGATTAGTGTCATCAAAAGGCAAGTGACCTGCAAGCAATGTACGAAACTATGTATTTGCGCATAATTCACAAGAAATGAACATGACATTTGTCTTCACACTACTACAAAAAGGCCTTTCTACGACACAGTTTTTAAGACGGTCCTGAAGAACCTGTCGTTGTTGTCAACACGGTGGCAATTCCGTAATTATTAAAGTTTTATGTGGAGCGTTTCATGTTCAACGACGTTTGTATTTAAGCCCGTCGTTGTTGAAGTCATCAAAGACGGTCATGATGGCTAGACCGTCGTAGAAATAAAAATACAAAGTCGGTGTTACGAATCACCGTCGTAGATTTTGGAGTTTATATATTCTCGCAACAAGCACCAGCGCCCTTGCTTGCCTGAATTACAACTCAAAAAACCTAGCGCCTCGACTGCAACCCTCGAAAAACCTAGCACCGTCGTGAAGTCCGTCCCACTACCAACCTGAGATTTAGGTTGTCGCCGTGAAGAACTTGTCCCCGTGACCCGCTGCTCCCATCACCGCTACCGCGATGCAGGCGAAGTCGTGGGTTTTTCAGACCTTTCCAGTGTTGGTGAAGGTAAGCATGTCCACTATTTTGAGTTGTGTCTTGGTATTTTTCGTGAAAGTCTTGCCCTTTTGTGTTTAGTTGTTAGTATTTGAATTGTTTGTGGTTGTACCTTAACATAAAACAAAAACCCTATTTCCCAATTCGTATCCCTTTCCACTCATTGTTCATGTTACGGTAGTATTGTTTGAAAAAAATTAATTGTGTGAAATAAGTTACTATAGTATACATGTTTGAACTGCAGGGTGCTATTTGGAACTAAGTAGAAGAAGGTCACACCCTCAAACTAAGTGCACAAAGGTGCGTTTGTTCTGAATCTGAAAATTATGGTATCCCTTTGCACTCATTGTTGTTGAACGCCTGCATAACAGTAAAATTATGGTATGCAATTCGTAATAATAAAACCAATCTTCATATGTTTTTATGATAATTAAGTACTTCAAAAGCACATTACACTATGGTTGTATTGCTGGATTGGATTCTACTTTTTCTATGGCTGGTTTTGACTGTTCTGTATTGCATTGTATGAGACTCATTGTAGGGAAGAGAATCAATACCCAATTAGGCGTAATCTGAGTCTCACCTAATGAACCCATGATTCAAGATTTTCTATATTGGAATGAGTGTTTTTGCTCTGTGAGCTTGTGACCACAAAGGTGCCAAGTGAACTGGTTATTTATGCATAGATATTTAGCAATGATTTAATGGCCCACCCATCTATCCTTGTTTCCTGCCCCCAACCACCCCACAAAGATCATTCGTACATACGTCAATCGAGATTGTACTTGAATAGTTGATGTCTTTTTGTTATGCTTATGCATCAAATATTATAAGAAGAGAAGAAAAAAAAACTTATTAATTGACTAATTAACTTGTAACCTACCTCACAAAGAAATAGACAAATTCGTCATTAGGTGGCTGATACAGGGAGCTAGTGGGATAGAGGTGTGAGATTGTATTGAAGGTGGAAAACACTGTTATTTATGTGGGAGGAAGAGTTACTTCGAGAGTGGATTGAGGGGTGTGTGATATCTATGGTAGAGGTCGCAAATATATGGGTACGAAGAGAAGATACATCCCACATTTATTCGTGTGATTTGTTTAGAGGGTAAAAATAAAGAAAATGAAAATAATAGATAAATTTTTAGTACAATTTTTTTTTATTTCTGTTATTTTTTTCTCTCTACTAAACCTACCATATCAGGAGCAATATAATTTGGAGTTCCACATGTTGTATGAAGCAGTCCATCATCCTGTAAAAACAGCCAGTTTGTCATTCATATTCAAATTCAAAACATTTGGATATTCTAGGAAGGAAAAATAGTTAGAAGGACAGGATCTGGCACAACTTTGGTTTGCAGAAAACTGATGTGCTTGTCATTTGAAATTCAAATTTTCAAGACTAAGTTCCCATCTAATATAATTGAATAATTGTTTTGGTTTTACGTGTCAATAACTCAATTATATTTTAGTCTTGCTCCCCAACATTCTGAAAAGGCCAATTTTGTCCTTTCTTTACTAATGTGCACCAATGCCAGGGTCCAAATTAACTTACAACTGCCAAAGTTGGGCTAAATTTGGTTTTTTGTAACATCGAGGCCTAAATTGATCAATAGTGCCAATTTTAGATTCTAAATGATGTTTTACTGAAATTAAATTCAGAAGGAAATGAATCATTCTTACCCTTGGGAAAGTGCACTCAATCCAAAATCAGAAACTTTAAGGTTTCCAGAAGCATCTAATAGCAAGTTCTCTAGCAGCAGAAAGTTTGCGAATAACAATGAAACTAAAGTAAGGTATTCTTTCTTCTTTAATCTGTTAGAACAAAGGATGAAAGTTTGAAAAAAAGAAAGAAAAAAAAAGGCTTCAAGTCCCACATCGCTCAGGATAAACACTTGAATAGTGTTTCACTCCCTATATATAGAGAGCTCATTTCTTCATTTTTCCTTGCCCCAATTGAGAAGCATTTCCTCAACTTTTCTTTCTTCCTCCCATATTTCAGTCGATGCATTTCCGGCAAACTTCTCCCTCTTTCTTTCTGTCACTCTAAAATTTCGGTTGGCTTTAAGAGTGACTTTTTAAGTCATACTTTTTGGTTGGCTATAAGAGTGACTTTTTAAGTCATCTTTTTCGGTTGGCTATTAGAGTGACTTTTTAAGTCATATTTTTCGGTTGGCTATAAGAGTGACTTTTCAAGTCATATTTTCGGTTGGCTATTAGAGTGACTTTTCAAGTCATACAAGAGGGTGTAATTCTAGAAAAGGTTCCCTCAGTGCAGTGGGAATCTTACACAGTGATTTGGGCTGTTTTATCTTGGGGACGTCGTGGTTGATAGTCTGCTTGCACAATTTTTGGCAGTGCCACGAAACGTCTTAAAGAAAGCGACATTGTCCGTGACTTAGCCAGTAATTTTTTCGGTTTGCCATAAACTATTGTAACAACAATTTTAAGACGGTTTCGGTTCTGCTATGGCTACCGTAGATGTTATTGGCTCGAACAACAATGACCTCAACAAACCTTCTAGGTTTGAAGGGTATCATTTCAAACGTTGGCAACAAAAGATGATGTTTTATTTAACTATGAGAAAAGTTGTCTATGTTTTGAACACTGATATTTTGGTGGTACTTGAGGATGCTGAGAAGGAAGTGAAGGATAAAATGACTATGGAATTAGCTCTCTGGAATGAAAATGATTACCTATGCAAGAATTTCATTCTGAATGGGTTAGCTGATGATCTCTATGATTATTATAGCCCATATAAGTCTGCCAAATTAGTTTGGCTGGCTTTGGAAAAGAAGTATGATACTGAGGAAGCTGGGACTAAAAAGTATGCTGTTAGTCGCTACCTCAAGTATCAAATGACTGATGATAAATCAGTAGAGTCTCAATCCCATGAGATACAGAAAATTGCTCATGATATCATATCAGAGGGTATGACATTGGATGAGCAATTTCAGGTTGCTGTCATCATAGACAAATTGCCTCCTGGCTGGAAGGATTTCAAAAACCTTCTCAGACACAAGACCAAAGAATTCTCTTTGGAGTCTCTGATCACACGTCTGCGCATTGAGGAAGAGGCACGCAGACAAGATCAGAAAGATGAAGTGTTGGTTGTGTCTCACAACAACACTAAAAGGAAGAACACGGGTGCAGTTCTGAAGCCTATTGGCAAAAACTTTAAGAATCAGAACCGCAATGTGAGCAATACCTCCAACCGCAACAAGAACCCCCCAAGGGTCCAACATGCTAGACAACATCCACCTGCCAAGAATAATCCCGGTGAGCCATTCCTCTGCTACAATTGTGGCAAACCGGGACATATGGCACGTAAATGCAGAAATCCTTCAATGACAGGTGCTCCCCAGGCTAACATGACTCAAGAGCCATACATAGCTGTGATAACAAAAATCAATATGATTGGAGGATTAGATGGATGGTGGGTAGACACTGGCGCCTCCCGCCATGTCTACTATGACCGTGCTATGTTTAAAACATACACGAATGTTGAAAATAAGAAAGTGTTGTTGGGTGATTCCCACACCACTACTGTTGCTGGAACTGGAGATGTTGAATTGAAGTTTACCTCTAGAAAGACTTTGATTCTCAAAGATGTGATGCATACTCCAGAGATGAGAAAGAATCTGGTTTCTAGTTTTCTTTTAAACAAGGCTGGGTTTACTCAGATCATAGGTGCAAATTTATTTACTTTGACCAAGAATGGGGTATTTGTAGGGAAAGGGTACGCCACTGATGGCATGTTCAAATTGAATCTTGATATTAATAAAGTTTCTCCTTCTGCTTACATGCTGTGTGATTTTAATATCTGGCATTCTAGACTTTGTCATATAAATAGTCGTTGCATATCTAACACGAGTAACTTAGGTTTTATTCCAAAGTTATCTTCAAATCACTTTGAAAAAATGTGTTTTTTGCAGTCAATCTAAAATAACTATGAAATCACATAAATCAGTAGTTAAAGAATCTGAGCCATTGGATTTAATACATTCTGATATATGTGAATTTGATGGAACGTTGACCAGAAATGGAAAATGATATTTTATCACTTTTATTGATGACTGCTCTGATTATACATATGTATATCTTATGAAAAATAAAAGTGAAGCGCTTGACATGTTTAAGTTATTTGTAACAGAAATTGAAAATCAATTCAATAAGAAAATTAAGAAACTTCGAAGTGATAGAGGCACAGAGTATGATTCCAGTTTATTTAATGAGTTTTATAATTTGCATGGAATCATACATGAGACGACTGTTCCATATTCACCTGAAATGAACGGTAAAGCTGAAAGAAAGAACAGAACTTTTACAGAATTAGTTGTAGCTACTATGTACAGTTCTAGTGCAACATCTTTTTGGTGGGGCGAAATTTTGTTAACTATTTGTTATGTGCTAAATAGAATCCCCAAATCAAAAAGCAAGACATCTCCCTATGAGATATTAAAGAAAAAACAACCAAATTTGTCTTATTTGAGAACTTGGGGATGTCTGGCCTATGTAAGGATCCCAGACCCTAAGAGGGTTAAACTTGCAAGTAGAGCCTATGAATGTGTGTTCATTGGTTATGCTATTAATAGCAAAGCGTATAGGTTTTATGACCTAAACGCAAAAGTGATCATAGAGTCAAATGATGCTGATTTTTATGAAAATAAATTTCCTTTTAAATTAAGGGATAGCGGGGGTACTTCATCCAGTTATCTTCCTACTATTAGTAGTGAAAATCTCGCACAACCAGAACCAGATATAGAGCCTCGAAGAGGTAAGAAAGCAAGAATTGCTAAAGATTATGGGTCCGATTATATGGCTTATACAGTAGAGGAGGATCCATCAAACCTCCAAGAAGCTTTGCCTTCTTTGGATGCTGACTTGTGGCAAGAAGCCATTAATGATGAGATGGATTCTTTAGAATCTAACAAGACATGACATTTAGTAGACTTGCCTCCTGGTTGCAAACCAATTGGTTGTAAATGGATCTTGAAAAAGAAACTAAAACCTGATGGTACTGTGGATAAATACAAGGCTCGCCTTGTAGCCAAGGGTTTTAGGCAAAGAGAGAATGTGGATTTCTTCGACACCTTTTCACCAGTCACTAAAATAACATCTATTCGGGTGCTAATATCTCTTGCTGCTATTCACAGTTTAGTGGTACACCAAATGGATGTTAAAACTGCTTTTTTAAATGGTGAATTGGAAGAGGAAATCTATATGGAACAACCTGAAGGGTTTGTGATTCATGGACAATAAGATAAAGTCTGCAAGTTAGATAAATCTTTGTATGGCCTAAAACAAGCACCTAAGCAGTGGCATGAAAAGTTTGATAACTTAATAGTCTCGAATGGGTTTAAGGTGAATGAAAGTGACAAATGCATTTACTACAAATCTGTAAATAATATTTGCACTATCATATGTGTATATGTCGATGATCTTCTCATATTTGGTTCAAATATTCATGTAGTGAACGATGTGAAATCATTGTTGTGTAACAACTTTGATATGAAAGACCTCGGAGAAGCAAGTGTAATCCTTGGTATTAAGATTACTAGGTCAAAAGAGGGAATTTCTCTGGATCAATCTCACTGCATTGAGAAGATCTTAAAGAAATATGACTAGTTTGACTGTAAACCTGCTAGTACACCATATGATCCAAGTGTAAAACTGTTTTTGAACACTGGTGAAGGTATACGACAAACTGAGTACACAAGTATCATTGGCAGCCTTAGGTATGCCACTGATTGTACTAGACCCGACATAGCCTATGTTGTGGGATTATTGTGCAGGTTTACCAGTAGACCTAGTATGGAGCACTGGCACGCTATTGAAAGGGTAATGAGGTACCTTAAAAGAACCATAAACCTTGGATTACATTATAAAAGGTTTCCGGCTGTACTTGAAGGATACAACGATGCAGATTGGAACACTCTTTCAGATGATTCCAAAGCAACCAACGGCTATATATTTAGCATAGCTGGTGGGGCTGTTTCTTGGAAGTCAAAGAAACAGACTATCTTAGCTCAGTCCACTATGGAATCTGAGATGATAGCACTAGCAACTGCTAGTGAGGAAGCATGTTGGCTGAGAAGCTTACTTGCAGAGATTCCTTTATGGGAAAGACCGATACTAGTTGTGTTGATCCATTGTGATAGTACCGCGGCTATTGCAAAAATTGAGAACCATTATTACAATGGTAAGAAACGACAGATACGTCGTAAGCACAACACTGTTAGAGAATTACTCTCAATAGGAGCTGTTAGAGTGGATCACGTACGCACTGATGATAATTTAGCAGATCCTTTGACGAAAGGATTAGCTAGAGAGACAGTCCATAACACTTCTAAAAGAATGGGATTATTGCCCTTACTGCGATGATCATTCATGATGGTAACCCGACCTAAATGACTGGAGATCCCAAGAACTAGGTTCAATGGGTAATAACAAGTTATGAAGTGATATGAGATGAACATGCTGTTATAAGTGAAAGTAGCATGATTCCTGAAGTAACAAGAGGATGAGTTATGTAATGAAAAAATCATAATTCTTAATGAGATCTATACTCTATGTTGAGTGAAGTACCTAGGCTACAGGAGTACTCTTGATAGACTCACCTATGTGAATGTTGAAGTGGGGGCCGCTTCATATGAAATTTTGGGCAAAAATTTCTAGAGCGTTCACTATACCGGGATAGACGTGCATGGCCTTTAACGCATGGGCTTTATAGAATACACCTATGAAAAGGTTGTGTGTGGTTTGATGTCGGAGATAGAGTTCAAGACTTCGAGTCACTCTAGTAAAATCTGAATCTTACTCACTATGCAAAGGTTCAAGTTGTATGACACCTTTGTTTATGCACAATTTTATGAAATCCTCGAAAATCTTCTTTTCAAATTTCAAGTGGGGGATTGTTAGAACAAAGGATGAAAGTTTGAAAAAAAGAAAGAAAAAAAAAAGGTTTCAAGTCCCACATCGCTCAGGATAAACACTTGAATAGTGTTTCACTCCCTATATATAGAGAGCTCATTTCTTCATTTTTCTTTGCCCCAGTTGAGAAGCATTTCCTCAACTTTTCTTTCTCCCTCCCATATTTCAGCCGATGCATTTCCGGCAAACTTCTCCCTCTTTCTTTCTGTCGCTCTAAAATTTCGGTTGGCTTTAAGAGTGACTTTTTAAGTCATATTTTTCGGTTGGCTATAAGAGTGACTTTTTAAGTCATCTTTTTCGGTTGGCTATTAGAGTGACTTTTTAAGTCATATTTTTCGGTTGGCTATAAGAGTGACTTTTCAAGTCATATTTTCGGTTGACTATTAGAGTGACTTTTCAAGTCATACAAGAGGGTGTAATTCTAGAAAAGGTTCCCTCAGTGCAGTGGGAATCTTACACAGTGATCTGGGCTGTTTTATCCTGGGGACGTCGTGGTTGATAGTCTGCTTGCACAATTTTTGGCAGTGCCACGAAACGTGTTAAAGAAAGCGACATTGTCCGTGACTCAGCGAGTAATTTTTTCGGTTTGCCAAAAACTATTGTAACAACATAATCTAGAGCAAATAAAATGTTGAGGCATCTGCATATTGTTAATAGGCTTAAAGGGCTTTACTTTCAGGTCTCTGGAAGACACCCCTGCTATGGCAATAATCAACAGCATTAATAAGCTGCTGGAAATACCTATGCGCCTCCTTTTCACTCCTCCGTGGGTTGTTTACCTTCACAAGGAAAAAAAATCAATTAAAACACTTAACAATACCTATTCCGCTTCAACAAAGTTGTAATTTATGGACTAAGACACGATACAACCCTTTCAGCAGTGATACCAATGGGGGTAGAAGGGATCAACAGGCACCTTATTATGGTAGAACACTACTATAGAATCATAAGCTAATAGAGTGGGAGAACAAAAAAATGTAACCCAATGTGTGGTTCTGTAGCAACTTCATTACAAAAGATGTATTGGAAATCTGAAAGTGACTACCTAAAACTAAGTTAAAGAAAAACCATATTTCATCAATATCTTGAAAGCCTTTTGGAAAATATGAGCAATTAATTACAGCATGAAACTCTATGCCTTAACAATAGTAAATGGAAAAGCAGAGTAAGAGAGTAACTCAAGATACATTGTCCAACAAAGAATAATTTTTTGAACTACCTGTTCGGCCATCATTTACCTGAGAACCTTCACTTTGTCAAGAATCTTGAGAGCCACAGCCTCCCCAGTCTGAGAGTTCCTTGCAAACTTCACCTTTGCAAATGTTCCCTCACCAATCGTCCTCCCTACATCATATTTACCCACTCGGTGCTTAATTTTTTGCCCATTCATCCTCTATGCCAGTTGAACTTTATTACAAATTGCTGCCCAGTTAGGAAGTATTTACATGAAATGCACATCACAATCAGTTCCTAACCAAAATTTGATCAACAGATTCAGTTTTTATCAAATGGAAAATAAAATTTCATGTTTTTAACTGTTACGAGAGGTTAGAAAATGTCATTAGTCTCTGGTTTGAAAAACACTAATACTGAAGTCTTAGATGCAATGCAACTTAGCCACTAAATCCTCAATTTATTTTCAAAACACACTATCAAGACTTTATCTTTCCCTATGGTGCAGGCTCAATTGCAAAACCAAACCCCAGAATACCAATTTAAACAAGTAATTAATGCATAAATACACCATAAAGAGATCAAAGAGAACCATGTTTCCAAATGTAGAGAAGCCATAAGATCTTACGGAAACGAACCATTAAAACTAATTCCAAAACAAGAATTCAGTTAGAATATAAAAAGGCAAATCAACACAACAGCAAACAGCACTCTAACAACGTAACAAACTATCAACTTAGGTTACTACATTTGTAATAATTTAATCAATCTTAAAAATAAACAAAAAAGTGCCACGCACACAAATAAAATATCCAGCAATTCAGAATCAAATAATTGTTGAAACACCTCATGCTGATGCATGACTTAAATCATTCAACAATAGAACAACCTTTGGAAAGGGCATATGTAAGTGAGAGAGAGAGAGAGAAACACCCTACCCCTTTCCCTCACACAGCATCAACATCAAATTGCAAATACAAGCGATAACAGCTAATTATATATATATTTTTGTGGTTAAATTATATAAGAATGAGTAATTTTACCTTTTTTAGCAAATAATTATTAAATTAACATCATTTATCTTTTTGAACAAATAATTATTAAATTAACATCATTTGTATAGAGAATATTAAAAGTGATGAATTTATAATTCTTAGTGAGTAAAATAAAACCCAAAAAACAGGATAATTCAGGAAGTTAGGAATAATTTAAAAAAAGCAGAGTTAATTAAGAAAAACAGACTAATTAAGGAAAACAAAACTAATTAAGGAAAACATGTTAATTAAGGAAAACATAATAGTTAAGGAAAGCAAGACTAATTAAGGAAACAGGTTAATTCATGAAAATAAAGATAAATTTAGTACAAGAAATCCGTTAATCTGCACCTATAAAAAAAGAAGAAAAGACACATAAAAATTCAAATTCCAAGAAAATATAATTCCTTATAGAAGACAAAGACTAGAAGAAAGAGAAACAAGCATTGAGAGTCATTATTTCCCTCAATTTCCTTTCTTATCTTTTCTCCCTTTACTAAATATTCTCCTCTTGCAAGTGTAAAGTTTCCATGACAATGAGAGGCTAAAACTCCTTTTGTTGGGAACTTGTCAGCCAACTACTCTTGAGGTAATTTCTCTTCCTATCTATTTAATAATATTACATTTGCATTATCTTTTCTTGTACTTAATATTATTATTTGTGGTTTGATCACTCATTTGCATGGTAAATTTTAGGGATAGCGTTGGAAAACACTATTTTCTAATAGATTTGGGAAAGAGTATTTAAATAAAGTCATCACTAGGGATAAGTTGATATTTGTTTAGCCTGATATATATTTTTATTTTTAATGCAATTTACTATTTTAGCTCTGCAAAGGAATTTGGGAGAAAAATGAATAAATTAGACTCTTTCATGTGGGAGACCAAAGTTAGGGTACACTAGTATATGCAGGTGTGTAAATTAGAATAATTATAAATAGAGAAAAATTATTAACATTACATCAAATAGTAGTTTTGGTAGGTTAAGTTCTCAATATTTTGATCTTCTAAATTTTCTTCTACAATAATATTGAATTTTCTCATTTTTTTCGTCTTTAATTAATTAATTTAAATTCTTGTTTAATTTCTCCACTTTTTTGATTAAATTTTCTGTCAATTTAAATTATTACGTTTTTCTCATAACCTTTTCAAGTCAATTTTCTTTATCTTCTTTTATTAATAAAATATTCATTGACTTAAGTACAAATAAAATTTATGTGGATTCGATACCCCGATTTCCGTTTTAACTTTACTACTCTGGGCGCATTGGTACACTTGTTAATCTATCAACAACAAACAACACACAACACCGAAGAAGATAAAACCAAACTAGTCCTTGATTTGGATGCACAAATGTGGAATAGAAAAATGGAAGAAAAAAAACAAAAATTCATAAAAAAGTTACCTTAAAAAAAGGATGGAAGAAAAGAAACTGAAACGGACCACTTTATTATGAACCCAAAAACGGATGTTGATGATGAAACAACAAAACAAACCCAGATCAAGTTTTCAAATTTCAAGCAACTAACAAACAAGCTCTTCAAAAGGCAATTTTCCAAAATTACAAAATAAAAAGCTTGAGACTCATATCATACATGGATATAAGTGGTTATGGAAAAGAAAGAAAAAAAATGAAAAAGTGCAATGACAAAGAAGAGGGGAAGATATACTTGAATTTGATATGTAATATCATGTGTATGCAAAGGGAACAGGTGAAAAATATATATGGATTTTGTGAGTGTAGAATTCATTTTTTTAAAACAAATTAAAAAGAATTTTATTTAAAAATAAATAGAATTTTAAGAAAATAATGAGGCTTTTGTAATTAAATAAATAAGAAGAAATAATTTTATTAATTAAAATAATTATTTTAAGATAAATAAAATAAATATATGTTCTCATAAAATAAAAAAGATATTATATTTATTCATTTGATAGGGAGTACAATATAGTTCTTTTTTATAAAATAATAAAATAAAATAAAAAATAGAGTAAATAATAGGCTAAGAGTACTCTAGCTATAAATAAAGACATATTAGGTCAGTTTTACATTTACGATACGTCTCTATGTTCTCTCATCCTCTTAATTTCGTTTTTCCTTTCTGTCTCCCAAAACTCTCTTTTTCCCACGTACACTCAAACTTATCCCAGTAAAACTACGATCCTAGACTTGTTAACTATTAGATCATCGCAAAATTTGAACATCAAGTTAGGAATTCATTTTCTCATTTCTCCACCATTGGGATTTGCAAAATAATGTCTATGGAAAGAGAAACATCCCTCGCACAGAGACAGTGAAATGAAGGCTTCAATCTCTTCTACTTCTCTCTAATGCTTGGAAACCCTGGCAGAGCAACCAAAACAAAAAGTTTGAGGAATCTTAGGGAATCACTATAGACGCCACTATCACTATTGGACTACACATGTGAGCCCGCTTAGAGGTAAGGGATGAGTTATTCTCAATTTGGGAGTAGAGATCAATTGGGATGGGTTTTGGGATATTTTTATAATTTTGATTCTATCATTACAATTATAATTGTGAATTATATATGTTTGACTGGCCAATTGATGTCCTAATGCAAATTGGTTAGTAAAATTGAGTGTTCTTGGTGTTTTGTTGTGTTTTTGAACCTATGATTTTGATTCAGCTGATTTTGATATGATTATGTGAAATCGTTTGAGGGGTTTTACTCTCCATGTTGTAAGAAACATTTATGTATAATTTTTTTGTATTTTGGACTAGATTTACTGGATTATCATGATAAATTGTTATATTGGGATCATGAAATTGTAATTTAAATTGTGAGTAAGTGATAAATTATGAGATACACGTGTTGAGATATTGTATGTATTGAGTTGTAGGTTATGAACTGTACAATCACACAATTGTAAGACTCTTTAAAGGCGAAGAGTTTTTGTGCAACGAGTATTGTGATGGGATCCACTGTGGAAATCTAACGAGTTGAATCACTTTGAGGCGTGACAAGTTAAAATGATTTTGAAAATAATTGAATAATTGTGTGTATTGCATAGTTCATAGGTAAAGTCTATGTGTGTCATGCATATATTAATATTGTGTGATGTGTATATGATTCATGATATGTGATAACATGTTGCTTTGGAATTATACCATTGTGATTAAGATTGAGTGTATGTGATGAATTGAGTATATATTGAATTGTAATATGCATGTGTATTGAGATGTTGTGTACATTAAGTTGTTAGCTATGAACCATACAATCACATGACTGTAAGAACCTTTAAGGGTGATGATGTGAACCTGAGTAGGAGTGGATCGTTTGATACAGGCTACGGAGATTTGGATGACGCCACTTCCGGTGAAGGAAGATAAGTCAGGGTAGACGCCACTTCCAGTGAAGGAAGATAAGTCTGGGTAGACGCCACTTCCGGTTAAAGAAGATAAGTCTGGGTAGACGCCACTTCCAATGAAGGAAGATAAGTCTGGGTAGACGCCACTTCCAGTGAAGGAAGATAAGTCCGGGTAGACGCCACAAGGATTACCTTGATAAGTCTGATAATTGGTTCAACAAGGAACCCAGAGAGAAACTCTCACCAAATTTATCAAATGCCAAAAGTTTTTTTTATTCAAAACAAAAACCAATACTTATAGTGTATCTGAACTAAAAGATAAAAATAGACATGGGCCTTCTAAATAGTTTGGGCCAAAATTACAATAAATAAAAATTATAACTAAAAAATATATTTAACTTGGGCCTTCAGCAACAATTAATAGTCTTGATAGTGTCTCTGCCTCTGGGCCTTCATCCTTCTCCACTTGGGCCTTCATCCTTCTCCACTCGGGGGCTTTGTCCTTCTCCACTTGGGCCTTCGTTCTTCTCCACTTGGGCCTTTAGCCTGTATTTGGCCAGTTTCATGATTCTCATCATTCCCTCCTTCTTGGAAAACATTTGTCCTCAAATGTTCAGGATCATCACCGTGTTCAAGTACCACTTCCTTCCTTTTCTTGTGGGCTTGCTTGACATAGCTTTCATTCTTCTTTGCAATTTGCACCTTCACTTGGTCATACAATCTTTTCACATACGTAACTTTGGTCTGTGCATCCTTATGCTGAGTCTCTTGGGGCTTGCTGTTGGAAGTTGGCCTATTAGGCAATGAAGCTTCTGGAAGGAGATCAACTTGATGTTCTATGCCTCTTGAAGGTGGCAGTCCATGAGGAATCTCCATAGGAAAGACATTTTTAAATTTCTGCAATAAGGGTTGAACACTAGGAGAAATAGAAATAGTAAACTCATTAGAATTATCAGTAGAAATTTTACTATCTTTGAAATACTGTAGATTGAGTGGTTCATGAGCAGGTAACACTTTCCTCACTTCACTCGCCTCTGCAAAATAATTAAATTTTCTCTCATGTGTATCACTCTTTTCCTCGGGTGTATCACTCTTCTTTTTCATATTCCTTTGTGGTGCCTCACTATTTTCTTTCTCTTCTTCTCTCTTTTCTCCCATTCTGATTTGGTCATCACACACTTCTCTAGGGGATAGAGGTTTAAGAGTAAATGAGGAAGATTTGGCTATTCGTCTGTAGGGCTTTTCTTTGTTACGGTTCAACAAACGTTGCATTTGTGTAGTTCACGCGTCCAGAAATAAGCGTTGAGATTCGTCCAGTTGATGATATACACCACCATTGTCACCAGCTCTTGCCATGATTAAGGAACAAAGAATTTTGCAGTAAATTAAAAAAAAATTCAGGACCTCACCACACTACTCACGTGTTTCTCTCTTTAATGGTAGTTCACTCGTGTTTTATGCTCTCAATATAGGCTTTTGTGTGATGTTTTCACTCTTGCCTTTTACCACTCACTCCCTCTTAAGTTCCTGGATGGACCGAATTAGACACACAAGGTAATATAAAATAAAAGGAAAGACAATCTAATTATCAGAGTAACAGATTTGATTTGGGATAACAACTTGGACTTGATTTGGATAGCAGATTGGATTTGATTTGGATAACAGATTAGATTTGGATAAAATTTTTTGATTTGATTTGATTCGGATAATAGATCAGATTCGGATAACAAATTAGATTTAATTTGGATAACAGATATGATAACAAATAAGATAACAGATAGGATAACAGATAAGATAACAGATATGACAAGTAAACTTCAAATGCTCATAACTTTTGCTACGGTTGTCTGTTTGAGGCCCACTATATATCAAAACGCTCAGAATTCAGAGGAGAATCTATATAAGGGGATTTGTTCCACGATTTTCTTTCATAAAAACACCTCTAAATGCCTCAATTTCGTGTTCAAAGATCAAACACCCACTTTTTTTTTTTCAAAATTTTTGCAACTTTTTTTTTTGACACAAAGTGTGAAAGACACAAGAAACAAGAACAAGAACGTGACAAGAACAAGAACGAAACAAGATGTAAACAAGAACGCAAATAACAGAACACAAGACGCAAACAAGAACGAAACAAGACATAAACAAAAACCCAAATAACAGAACAAGGACAAAACACGAACCTGGACAAATTACAAAGAAAACAATAGGATAGGATAGAACCTGTATCAAGAGCCGAAGCTCTGATACCAGATGATGTGAACCTTACCGGAAGATAAGTCTGGGTAGACTTATCTTCCTTCACTGGAAGTGGCGTCTACCCTGACTTATCTTCCCTCTTTGGAAGTGGCGTCATCCAAATCTCTGTAACCTGTATCAAACGATCCGCTCCTAGTCAGGTTCACATCAGGTGATGAGTTAATGCACGACAAGTATTATGATGGGAACCATTGTGGGGACCCAACGAATTTAATCACAGGCACGACGAGATTAAATTATTTTGAAAACAATTGAGGAGTCGTGTGTTTTGTACAATTCATAGATAGAGTCTGCGTGCTAAAATGTTTTCTGGGTTGGACTTGAATCAGGAGGGAGAGGTCCTGACAGGCTCTTTGAAGTCTAAGCCTTGGGGGTAAATACACCCGGTTTGAGTGTTTCTAAAAGTTTGTGTTGATCTCACATGGTTAGAGCATTCTCACAAAACAACGTGACCCTGAATGACCTCCTTGTAATTTTACCTAATGAGAGTGACCTGACTTACCAGTGTGTGGTCTGTCTTGTCATGTACTCCTAAGCGTCTAACAAAGTTTTTCACTGACATGGTACCACATTGCATATAGGATTGAGTCTTAGTATATTTGTTGCATAACACATGTGTAATGATATTTGTGATTTGTTATGTGATGATGTGTAATGAATTGTGTGAGTATGAGATATTGTGTTGTGCTTGAAATGTGTTGTTTTAAACACATGATTAATGTGAAGGTGTGGAATATGATTTTGTGATTAAATCCTTAGGACAAGTGATGTTATGCAATGAATGGTAAAATAATGTGAATTGTGTTAAGTTTAACATGTTATACTTATATGTGTGTGTATGTGTGTGTGTTTTCATTTATATCTACATGTTTAGGAATGTGATAACTCACTCTCTGTTTGTTGCTTGTGTTTGTAACCTGTGATGATCTCAAATCATGTGTTCTGATAGGATACTGAGATACAATGCTCTGATAGGATGTGACATTAGTGCATGAGTTTTTATTTCAATTAATGATGTTATTTTACTTTATTTTATTTCATTGCTTAACCTGAGTTCTTTTGTTAACTTTGACGACCTTGTTCTAAGTCGGATATGTTTTCAATAAATTTTATTTAGTAATAGTGAAGTGAATGTGATCCTTTTATCCACGTGAATTTGTGTACATGATTTAAATAAAATTGGTTTAATTAAATTCCGTATTTTTATGTTTTTTTTATTTATATGCATGTCGGGATAGAAAGTATCATAATCACTTATTAAATTATTACCATATATCCAACATGACAATTTTCCTAATACATGCATGTGTACTTACCTAATATGTTTTTTTTCCCTTTTTGACTATAAAATTATTTTGGACAAAGTTGTAAGATTAATTTTCAGAATGAAATATGTAAATTTCTTAGTACCAATCCGATTCCTATAAATAAAATAATCAGAATAATGGTTGAATAAAGATTTTATAATTCAATTTTTTACTATGGAGCGTTTATATATATATATATATATATATATATGAATCAAATAGTGGAAATTATTTCTTAATGAATAGTATTAAGTTTGAGTCTTACACATATTTGTGTTACTCTTAAATAACAGAAAATGGTTTGTTAAAGAAAAAAATTAATATTTAGGATTTAAATATATGTATGGTCAAATTTAGTATTTTTTAAATTGTGTTCCTATAAAAAAATCATTTTAATTCTTATAAAATATTTTTTTTATTTTGTCTTTAAAGTACTTTAAATAACACTTATCTTCACTATTTAAATTATTTTTTTACTAATTAAAGTATTATATAAAATACTTTAAAGACGAAAAATAAAATAAATATATTTTAGAAGGACTAAAATGAAATAACAATTATAGGGACAAAAATGAAAAAAAATATTAAATTATAAGAATAAAAAATATATTTAAGCCAATTTTTAATGTGTCCAATCTCTTAGTTCAACAAATTCATTTTTTGGTTAAGGAAAGAAAAAAATGAAAAGAAAAAACGCCCAATGATGTGGACCAGTTGGCCAATATTATGCTAAACGGTATTATTATGGGTAAATAACTAAATTTGTTCATGAGGTGTGAGGCTTTGAAAAATTGATCCTCTAAATGTGTAAAAAAATACCACAAATTAATCTTGCTACTAATTTAATAATAAAGTGTTTCTCTAAATTTTACAACTTAATATCAAATTGATCATAAAAAATGTAATTTATTGTTAAATTAATACTTGAACATTACAAATTAATGATAAAATAATTTCACAAAATTAACAGTAGGATTAGTTTGTTATAATTTTTGTATATTTAGAAATTAAATTTGTATTTTTCATCATTTAAGAATCAATTTATTATATATCATATTTTTAGAAATAAATTTAACTATTTATCTTCTTATTATTTTTCGTGATTTTGTATCTGGGATTGGTCCATTTTAGTTGGCACGAAATCACGGGACCTAATTTTCTGCAATTTTCCTAAATTATGCAGTAATATGTAGGAAAATTATTGTTTATGGTGTGGGTCGTTTCCACCGGCGAGAAGTGAGATTCACAAGGAATGCTTGTCTGGTTGGCATTAGTACTGTCTGGTTTCTGCAATAGTGCTTTTTTTTTTTTTTTAATTAGTTGTCAATTCAAGTCAAGTAGTAGTAGTCGTCTTTAACAATTATCCATCAATAAATATTGTTTAATACTCCCTCCGTTTTGGATTTTTTGAATAAAATGTTTCCTTTTAAAGTTAAATATTAAAATAATTATTTTTACCAATTATAATTTTACTTATATTTTAATAAAATTTAACTAAAAAAATTAATATCAAAATAAGTTAACTTAATTTAATGATGAGTTAAATTTTTAAGATGTTAGTTGGATGACTTATTTTTTCAAAAGATAGATTTTTTCTCAATTTTTAAAGACTATTTTTTTATCCTTAAAAATTAAAAATTAATATCAAAATATTTATAACAACTCACATATTATATTCAATCAATTAAATTATATTCAATCAGTTAAATTACACTACCTTGATTTTTAAAAGACTGATTTGGTGACACATAACTTTGAATGGCCAATTTAAATTTTTTGTCATGATATTTATAACACGTAAGGTCATTTAATAAATATAATATATTATTTAATGGGGATATCATGTCAATTGTATAGTATATTTAATTAATATATTTAATGTTTAAGTTAATTTAACATATAAATATAAATATAGATAACTTGTTAAATAATATATTATCATATAACATAATTCTAGCATTTAAGATATAGCATTTAATAAATATTGCATCCGTCTTTTTTGTAAGCCATTGCATTAATTAATGTCTTTTTTTTTTAATAAAACTCTCTTTTACTTGTTCATTACATTAATTATTATTTTTTACCAAAATATTTTTCATTAATTTAGTTCATAAATAATAGATGTTATGAGTTATCTTTCTCTTATGAGGATTAGATAATGAAACTTATGAAAGAATAGTATTAAAAAATAAAATAAAATTACAATTTTAACACGATGTATAATAAAAAGTATGAATATTAACAAATAGTTTTCAACTTTTTATTTTACATTGTTGAATCAAACTTATTTAGAATTTTCAAACTTTTAATTAAGAAAATACTCTTGAAGTTATCTTTTATCTTTTTTTATCGGTCAGAAAATTAACAAACTAAGCACAAACAAATGGCGTCTCACTCATATAAGCTAAAATAGCTCATGATAAAGGAGGGGGACAAGAATAAAAAGGAACAAATCTATTAGTAGAAGACGATCCTCTTCTAGCTAGAATGTCCGCACACATATTTGCTTCTTGAAGACATGTTTGAGACTGAACTGTCAATCCCAAGAAATCACACTCTTGATACGATTCACCAAAGGAGCATTGATATGAAGGGGGTTGGTTCCTCTAGAAATCATCTCCATTGCTAATTTTGAATATGATTCACACTTAAGGTACCGGATACCATGATCTCAAGCCACTTGCAAACAACTCAGCATGAACACTCGTCGTATGCCCGCAGTAGCCAGAGAAACCAATGATAAAAGAACCCAAGGAATCACGAATGATGCCACCAAAGCCTGATGCACCAAGATTACCAAGACTGCTACCATCAATATTGAGTTTAAACCATTGATCTGGAGGCACCAATCGAGGAGAGGAAGAAGATGTGTCTGAGACTTGAGTATCCTGAACTAGCATCATCAGTGACTTGTACTTGTTAATAACTAACTGTCAGACCCTAATTTCATTCGGGTATAATGTTTTATCATTCAGATATGATGTTTTGATCATTGATAGTCGAATTATGGTGTTTGGCACCGGTTACAACTCAAGGCCAAAGGGTCACGCATGGTTTTGATGGTTGTTTGTCAGTTCTGGAAACAAAAGCCATCAGGAGGGGGCAAAATGGTCATTTTCTAGAATTTTCTGGACCCTAGCTCGCCCAGGCTAGCATCTGGCTTGCCTGGACCATGAAATACCTTCAGCCTTAAGCAACTAGCTCGCCCAGGCTAGCATCTGGCTTGCCTGGACCATGAAATACCTTCAGCCTTAAGCAACTAGCTCGCCTGGGCGAGTTAATACCTTCAGGATGAAGTAACCAGCTCGCCTAGACGAGTTGCCCCTGCCCCAAATGGCTTTTTCTATAAATAGCCATGCAGGGGAAGGGTTTTGGGGGGTTTAGAAAGTTTAGAGAGGAAGAAAAATAAAGGGAGAGGAAGGAAAAAGAAGAAAAGCGAAGTCGAGGCGCTGTCGAATTGCAACCAAGGATCATTCCCTACGTCGCTTCTCTTGCTAGCCTTGTACCCTGTGCAACAACCGGTTAGTTCTTCTTTTCTTTTCTTTTCTTTTGTTAAGAGTTGAATGTAATCCATGTACCCTTATGGGTCCTCTCTAATATTATACATGTATTCATCTTCTCCCTTTTATCATTGGTAATTTCATTTCATTTGTAAGGTTTAATTCTAGTCGACCACCAGTGTCGTGGAATCATTTTCTTTTCTTTTATAAGACTAGAGACTAATAAACAAAAAAAAAAAAAACAAATAAAGGAAATCAATCCACAACCAAACTTCTTTTTATCAAATATCACTTGAGATCGTTTGAAGGTCGAACATCTTAACGATTCTCTCTGCTTTTCAAAATTTAACGTCGTTTCAAGGTCCAATGTCTTAACGACTCTCTGTTCGCAATTAAAATAAATCTTTTAAAAAATATAAAATCAATTTAACACACAAACATTTAGACTTAAAGAACTACGTATGTCTGATTTCCTCATCACACCTAGGGATACGTAAGAGCAAAGGCAACACCCTTGTCGACTAAAAAAATAAAATAAAATAAAATAATGTAATAAAAGCAATTCACCGCTCTTGGGAAAATAAATAATTTTGAAGTCACGTTGTGCACACTCGATTAATGGTTGCTGTCCCTTGTGACGGGCGCGTGTGGTGCTAATACCTTCCCCATGCGCAAACAACTCCTGAACCCTTGTTTTCAAAATTCGTAGACCTCTTTTTGGTTTTTTCTAACATTTTCCTTGAATAAACGTTGGTGTCGACTCCACTCATTTTCTCCCAAGGAGAAGAACACACTTTTACTTATTTATTTTGCTTTCGTCGTCCCGTCGTGAGATAGGTTGTGACACTAACCAAGCAGGCCACACTTCATCACAAAAGATCTCTGCATTTTTGGAAAGCCAAATGAACCAGTAAGCAATGAGAAGATTTTGAGCATTAGGAGCAGAGATAATGTGGAAAATCCAATCATTCATATTGAGGTTGAAGAAATCCATTGGAAGATCATCATACAACATTTGCCAAATCATAGAAGCCTTATGATAGTCTCCTAGGACATGAGTGTAAGTTTCTTCATGCTTTCAATCATCTTTTATCTTTATCTATTGTTTATTTGCATCTATCTTTATCTCTCGTTTCATTTAAATTCAAACTTTAGTTATAGTTGAGATCTAAATACAGCTACACATTAATCTTAGGAATTATTTTGAATTGATTTGATTTTAAATTTATATCTGGTTGTTATGATTTGTTATTCTTATCTTTGTTATATCTTTTCTGTAAAAAAAAAACCTTTGTTCTATATTTTATCTTATTATTTCTAGCTAGGTTTATCATTATGTAACAACTTTCACATTAAATAAAGCTATTTGTACTTTCATCAAAACATGCTTCTGCATTTGTTTATGGTTCAAGATTTCTACTCAAGAAGGAAGAGAAGATCTGGAGAGGGTAGAAGAATTAAAGTGAAGAATAATTTTTTCTTTAGACATGCATGGCATAGAGCATCGTTTCATGGTTGATGGTTCAACATTGCATTGCCATGCTCTTTGATGCTTCCTTCCTCTCTCAATGTTTTTCTTCTTTCTCACACTCTTCAGTGTTTAGATAATTGCTTCGATATTGAATGTAAGGTTTTATCTATTCATCTTTTAAGGTAGTATTCATGATTGCAGTGATAAGATACATTGCAGAAAATTATTAAAAAGAAAAAAAAAAGACTAAGATGCGTGGTTACAATTATGGTTGCAAAATCGAACCCTTCTTTTATAAGGTGACTGTTCTAAAATACTGTATTTTCTTTGTGCCCATTTTGTCGTGTTAATTGTGTTAAATAATATGTATGATTGTTATTTCACTTATCTGTAAGGATAGTTTAATCTTATTACTTGTTACCTTTGTCTCTTTTGTAACTTAGACTTTGTATCTTTGTTCAATAGAGTTGAACCTCTTCATCTTCCTTTGTACTTTTTCCTTTTCTTCTCCCTTTGCAATCTAATGCATGTTCTTTTTCATTTGCATTCTTTACATGGTATCTAGAGCAAGTTCATTTCAACCCATAGCTTTCACAATGCTCACAATCAATCATCAAACAACAAATTTTCTATTTGTAATTGTAGATTCCGTAATTGTTGGATCAATCTAATTTTGGGACACAAGATTTGGAATATGTGATTCTTCATTCTTTTTGGTTGGATAGTCGAGATGAGGTATGTAGAGGAAGAAATGTGGTTCACAACATTAGGTTTGTTTCTTTGGGGTTTCTCACATTTTTGGAGATTTTTCACCTTCTTGTTGCAATTTGTGAGCATTCGCAATAGTTGTAGTAGCAGTTGTTTGGGTGATCCATTTGCAGTCTTTTATTAACCCTATTTGAAGCTTTGCACTTAGGGTTCTGCACAAATTAAGTTCTTTTTTGTTCTTTATTATTGATTGTTAGCAATGACTAGTGAAAGGGATGATTCTCTTCAATCTATTAGTGTCCAGTTGAATGGGCAAAATCATCCTTATTGAGGTTATATGTTGCAAAATTTTCTAAAATGCAAGAGGATGTGAGAGTATGTATCTGGAACCTCTGTTAAACCAATAGATAAACAAGTTGGGAAATATGAAACTAAGTTGGAATCCTGGGAAGAAAACAATTCAAAGACAATCACTTGGATCAACAAATTTGTTTCACACTCAATAGGGGTTCAACTTGCAAGATATGAAACAAAAAAGGAGGTTTGGAATCACTTGAACAAGTTGTATGTGCAATCCAACTTTGGGAAACAATATCCATTGGAGATTGATATTTGGGATCTTCAACAAAAAAATAGGAGCATTAAATTTTTTTATTATGCTATATCTAACCTTTGGAACCAGTCTTACTGAATTTGTTGAGCTACAATCATCCAAACCATATATTGATCGAAGAAAAGAACAATGTTTGGTCCAATTCTTGATGGCTCTTTCGAGATGACTTTGTAGGGCTTCATGGATCGACATTGCACCGTAATTCCCTTCCAAGTGTTGATTTTGTGGTTAATATGTTGTTAGCTACTTTGACTTAAGTCTCAAACTGAAAAATGAAATGTTGAAAAAAGAATTTTGTCCACTCCTAATCAATCTGTTTTTGCAGTATCTTCTAACAAAGGCAAAATCGTGGAAGGGTTAGTTATGATGAATGTATCTTTTGTAAGCAAAAGGAAATTAGTATAAAGATTACTATATATAATATATACAATAAAATATACAAAGAAATTTGCCTTGGAAAACTTAATTTCCAAAGTTGTTGAACAAGTCACAACCTCCTCAATGGAAACCTCCAAATCAGTTAGTTAGTTTAACAAAATTTCAAGCCCACAACACCAAATGTTGTTGCAATTGTTCCTCCATCGGACTCTCTTGGTGTGCACATGTAC